>NW_026136721.1:20150777-20310777 GCF_905237075.1 Dicentrarchus labrax | reverse complement strand
GGTCAGAAACTACAGATAAGTGTTGCCGTGTCACAGAGAAATGCCCGATCCTTTTGCCTTTAAATGTTATAGCTAAGCTATACAAACTTTAAAAAGGCTTTCATTATTTCTGTAAATTCACTATACTAACCTTTACTTAGTTTAAACATTAGGGTGCATAATGGATTGTATAAGACTTGAAACACAAAGTTTAGAATTTTGTCTTCACTTTGTTCTTGATTTGGGACTTCTTAGCCAAGAACTGAGACATATTTGTGACTTACAAAAATGTTTGTGCCCTCAACTCTGGAAAAACTCCACTGTCTACATTATCCAAACTTGTTTTTTGTGTCACACATCAAAGTTTTCTCCATTTTTACATCCAGACCCAAAAGCTATATTCCAGTATCACCTCAGCTACAAGGTAGAGATGCTTCCTAATAGGAAATGACTCTCAGTCTGGTGATAAATTCCCCTCTTAACGCTCACCTTGCCCCACTTTCAGCTTCACCTTCAAACTGTAGCCTGCTGCTGATTGTCCAAGGCCTCACTCAAGCATCTCCAGCTGTTCTCACTGCCTCGTAACCTTCTCATTTTCTGTTTTCTGCTGTCTCGCTGTTGTTCCTCATGGGAGGCTGAACTGCTGACCCAGGACAGTGTGGAGTGGTCTTGGAGTGGGAGTAGTTGTGTGGTATACAATAACTACTGGGTGGTTGAGGCATGGAGTGGGCGGGGGTGTGTGTGTGCCTGTAGACACTGTAGGGAATTCATTGTTGTCTGTGAGTGTCCATCTCTCCCTTTCTCTCTTGTTCTTCAGAGCTGTTTATTGTCTGATACAGTGGGTGAGGAATGAGGCTCGTAGGAAGCTTGGAAAAATGTCAAGAGGGCTTTTCGTTGTTACTGCGTTCATGTCATGTGACAGGCTGTGGGGTCATGGTGTGCAGCTGGAAGTGGGACAGAGAGGAATGGTATCTGTGTGTGTGTGTACATTCTTTTTTTTTTTTCTTAGTTGCTATTGTATCCACCCCCTCAACGGTTTATATATTCATTGAGATAGCAACAGAAGAACAGAAGCTAAGCACAGAGAGCAATACAGGGAGGTAGGAAAGAAGTGACATGTGCTCATGATTATGGTAATATGTTGTTTAATTAATGAATAGTTAATAATTTATCAAGCAAAAACTGTTGCTAGTTCCAGTTGTATTGCTTTTCTCTCCTATATAATTGTTAATCAAACATTTTGGATTTTGTACTGGACAAAACAATTCAAAGACATCCCCCTTTCACCGGAAAGAATTAAAGAAATGTAAATTTTTTGCTGTTTTTTGACATTTTATACTCTAAACTAGTAATCCATTATATTCATGATAATGTGCTGCAGAGGCTATTCCATTAATCACTCAATCGACAGAAAGTTTGTTGACAGCTACCTCGATAATCATTTAATTGGTGCACTCATTTAGTTCTGAGTGCACTAATTAAGTTTCTAAAATGTGTTTAACATTAAACTGTATGACCAGAAAACAAACAATAATAACTGAAGTTCAGGCACAGAAAGTAAAAGTGTACGCCTCTGTTGGAGACCGGAACCATCATCATTATTATTCAAGGCTAAATGTTTGGTGTTATTTACAAGGATTTCTACAGATGTGGACTCCCACAGCTTGTTAATATGATACCAATATCTAAAGGAATGTAAGGTATGTAAACACAGCATAATGGACTATCAGGCATTAATGGTCTCTAAGATAAAGATCAAAGGGTCAAGGCCAATATGGGAACTTGAGAGAGAGTTATAATTCTTCCAACGAGTTAATTGGCTGGTTTTGGTTGGTACATTTGTAACTCTGCAGGTCTTCTGCCTTCACAGAAGGAAAGAAGGAAAGAAAGGAAGAATAGAATTAGAGGAGTAGGTGAGGACAGACAGAGACAAACTGTGAGGTGTTTTTATTTGTCGCGCCATCTCTCCTTTGCACCGCAGCTCTTCCATCAATGTGATTGTCAGTAATTGCCTGCTCACTGCTCCGTCACAGTCAGCATTCAAATCACCGCTCACTCTCTCTCTTAACCTTTTTCTTCCCACCATCTTATCTCACTCCTTACCTTCTTCTTCCGTATCTCTTTTTATTTGCACAAGCTCTCAGCTTTCCCCCCACTGCTTCTTCCTGCCTTTCTCCTTCTTCCTTCTGTCCATCCATCTCCTACTGTTGACTCTTTCTCTCTCATACATCACACTGCGACTGTTCTGGGTAGAGACCGACTCAGTAATAAGTTTATGCATCCCAAAATATCTACAGAAAAGGTTGAACCATTCTGTTTTTCCCCCAGTGGGATGAAATTGTTGAGTAATCATGATGGATTTGCGCCGGTACTTACAAATGCACTCATATATGTCCTGTTTTGGGTTATGTATGCCTTATACAGTTTTATTTTGCTTGAAATACATTATATTGTCAAACAAATGTATTCCCCCTCCTGTTTTAATGGTTGGTAATTTAATGCTGCAACATACAATTATATTTCAGAGAGTAGTTTGCTTCCAACTTTGTGGCAACAGTTTGATACATTTCTGAGTTTACTCAACAGAGCCATTGAAAAGCTTTGGGGTGAACTAAAATGCCAGGTGCGAGCCAAGACACCATCAGTATCCAACCTCACCAAGGCCGTCTATAGACAGACAACAGTACTGTGTGAAAAAACGTTGTCTCCTCCTTTATTTAAATGTCACCACACAGTTAAAGCAGTGGGCCTGCTAACACACACAGGGCTCTGGCAAACGCTGCGTCAACTGAGTCATTTGGCAAAATTACCAATGGGTTAAGGTGCTGACCATCAACTGCCACAACCCCGGTTTGAGGGTGTCTTTGTATGTTGTTCCCCATCTCTCTTTCTTCTCATTTCTTGTAATTTTTCTTCTATCAAATGCCTATTAAAAGGCAGGAGATGTGAGATTGAACCTGGCTCAACTCTCACCACATGTCCCAAATGGGATTCGGCATTGGCCAATCAAAGTACACATTCCAGGTATATTACTTTATAGAGCGAATGTTTCTAATGTTTACCTGGTAAAAATGATAGTAACTCACGTGTCTATTACTAAAACTGGACATTCTGGTCTGTATTTCACCGTCTTACTGGTATCTGAAACAACACGCCCCCATCAACACAGCCCCTTGGTATTTTTAAATGCAGTGCTGTTTGCTGTTGTTGCTGAATGGGAACAAATCCCTGCAGGAATCCCTCCTGTCTCAAAATCTTGTGAAAAGCTCCTCAGAAGAGTGGAGGCTGTTCCAGCAGCATAATAATGCCCTCGGTTTTGGAATGAGATATCCAACAATGACATATCGGTGTTATGTTCAGCTGTCCACATTTCACAAAATGTTGCCACCATATCGTGTATTTCCGTGATAAAGCAAATACACTGCTGCTGCTTACTTTTACTCCCTCTTTTTCAGCCTTTTTCATCTACCTCTTCCTCCCTTTTCCATCCTGTTTCTCCCTCTCTCTCACTTACGTCTCTCTCCCCTGTCCTCTCCTCTGACTGTGTTTTCCATTGATCAAACTGTGAAATTGTCTCTTGCTGGCCGAACACCCATTTGTACCCTTCACCTCCTCTCTTCCCCTTTTCCTTCTACTCTTGCCAGTGGGTAAACAGACAGAATGCCATTCTTTCTTTTGTGTCGTACAAAGAGGAAAGGAATTGCAGTCACTTCACGCGAAGAATTGACTGTCTTTATGGACCATGGCTGCCTGGGGGAGGTCTGTGTGTGTGTGTGTGTGTGTGTGTGTGTGTGTGTGTGTGTGTGTGTGTGTGTGTGTGTGTGTGTGTGTGTGTGTGTGTGTGTGTGTGTGCAGTCTGGAAGTGACCATGGTAACCCATAATCATTTTCCCACAGCTCTCTGTGCCAGACATAAAGGCCGAAATAATTGGCTTTTTCTGAAGTTTATCTCCAAACAGCGATACATGCAGAGACACTAAAAGTCTCATTAAACAGTGCCAGAGGAACTATCAGCCAACTGTTCATACAGAGATTTTATTGATATTCTGATTTTACATCCGTCTTCTTGTCTGTATTTTTTTCCTCACTGTGTTTTAAATGAATTGTGATACGTACCTTTGTTTGCAAGCTGATCACAGATAAGTGTGTCCACTATCTTCAAACGGAAATGTTCCTCATTTTTCTAAGAAAGGCTGTTCTTATACTTGAATAAGCATCAATCACAGCTTGAAAACACAGACAACCCTTTAAAGTTGTGGCTTATGAAGTTGCAGTTATATCCATCCACCATTTCTTATACTTTTATTGCTGATAGCCACATTGCATTTATCTCTATTGCCAATCTCTGCCCTTGCTGAAAACAGTATAACTCACTCATGTTGCCCTTAAAATAACACCCACTAACTGACACATCTGGTCTTCCTGCAATCCTACAGACACAAAAACAATATTAGATTTGACTCATGGAGTGTGACATAAACAGAGCAGAGTAAGAAAGAGACAGACAGAGAGAGAGGTAATGAGACTGTGGGAGAGAAGTGGGACGGGAGTCTCACATCTATGCAAATGTCATGAGTATTAGTACTATATTCCTTTTCCATTGTTCTCTCTATTTCTTCTCATGCTCATTCACATTGTGTGAGCAATATAAAATGTACATTCAACGTGCAAAGGAATTTCCGTAATGTTTAATTGGTCAATAAATTGCTGATAATGAAAAATCACCAATAGCTGAAACACATACTTATTATTCCCACGTTTCTCAACTGCATTTTCAGCCCTTGGGGTGCGGAATAAATGCATGTGCTCTCATGATTTCTGCATCTACAAGTCAAGGACAGATTTCTGGTGTTCAATCATAGACCCTCTATCTGAACTATAAATTACATCTTGGTCCGAGGGAGTTTCCATGAATAACTTCAACATGAGAGTTCACAGGGAAGTCCTATCTGTGGATATACCCACTTTTTTGTGTGAGGTGCGTTTTGTGCATGTAGGTATCCTATGTTCCCCCGGAAATGTTATTTATTAACATTATTTATGAATCTACTGATTATTATCTCAATTAATCAATTAATCACTCATTCACATTTGAAAACAGTGAAAATCCTTGTGAATGCCAGTGAAAAAATGCCAGGCTGAGTTTTGAGAAGCCCACCATTTGAAAAATGTGACACCTGTGCTATAAAAATGATTGCACTGAATCAAAATAGATGGCATTGCTTTTAAAATGAAAGCAGAAAAGTCATTTTTACAGGCTTAAAAAAAATTACTGACGGGATCTTCCATCACTGAAAGGCTCTTCTTGAGGGGTCCCTACCCAGGAGAAAATGGATATATAACATTATTTGTTTGGAAATGAACTCTTCATGGACAGAAATGAATGTAAACAAGTGTTTGGTGGTTGCTAGGAGAAGGTCTAGGCATTCTGTTGCCACGGTGAGGAGGGAGGGGTCTGTCAGTGTGGTGGACTGAGGAGGATTGGTATGTGTGTGTATGGGGCCTGTACCCATACTACCTGTATGTTGAGGCTCCAGTTGTATATCGAGTAGTTTGTGGATATATACTTAACAAAATAAAATGTCTTGAAATGTTCACATCTTAAATAGAACAGCTGATTTGTAGGAAGACAGGATGCTCGTTAATGTAGCAATCTGCTCAACCACTAATAGGAAAGTAGTAAAAATCTCTGACCTGTCTCTCACCCCTCTCTTCCCACTCTGTCCTCCCCTCTTCCTCTTCCTTCTTTCCTTCTTCCTGGCCTTGCTCTCCTCTTCCTGCATCACTTTCCTCTCCTCCTTCCTCCTTTTTCTACAGATGAGTAACAAGCGCTCCAACAGTTTCCGGAGGGCCATTCTGCAGGGGAGTAGGCAGCTAAAAGGCTGCAGTCTTAGAGATGAGGCAGGCTTGGGGCTTTCTCAGCGACTGGTCCGGCACGTTGCCTACGAGACGCTCCCCCGCGAGGTTGACCGCAAGTGGTACTTTGACAGCTACACCTACTGCCCCCCACCCTGGCTCATCCTGGCTATCACCATTGCTGAGGTAAATTATTTGGGAGTGTGAGACCAATATGTGTGCCCTCTCTTATTAAAGGTGCACTGTGGAATTTTTTATCACTTGCAGCGCTATAGAGCTATGTTTTGATGATATGACTCTCTGTTTCACACTATTCTGCTTAGAGTTAGTGCAGTGACACAGGAAGAAATATAGCAAAGTACCAGAAAAAGGCAAAAAAGTAACAATGCAGGTTTAAAAAATTTTAAATTAAACATTGGTTTTGTAAATATTTTATGAGGATGGAAAATCTTTCAGCACGTTCTTTAGTCCTCAAGCATATTCTCAGTTTGTTTTAGTGAAAAACACTCAATGTCAAAATAACTGAGTTTATTACAAGAAATATCCACAGGGTATCTTTAAATTGTATATTATGTTTTTTTAGGTTTGGTAATAACTTGGGTCCAATATCATAATCTGTATTCAAATAAGGCAAATGACTTCAAAATGTTCAAGATATATCATCTGCTCTTTGAAAATCAATAGCTTGTTGATGCCAGGATTTTTCTTTTTCTTTCCCAGTTAATATAATTTGACAGATAAATCTCGAAGATAAGTAAAGAAATTAAGTTTATAGTTTGTGTTCAACTTCAACAATCTAATTACTAGAGCAATTTGTTCTGATTTATGATGCTGCACAATATTTAATCATAATTACTGTGATGTATATGCCATTCCCCCGTAAATCACTTATTCAGTATTTGTCCGTGCTCTCTTCCAGGTAGCCGTGTTCATGTACTATGGCTTCCAGCTGGACCGCTTGGTCCTGCAGGTGTCCAGCCCGTCTTTCCTAAAGAGCCCCTTACCTTACCACCCCCAGCTCCGAGCCCAGGCCTGGAGGTACCTCAGCTACATTTTCATGCACACTGGGTGAGTTCACATCTCGCTATTGGATTTCTAATTATAAGCATTAGGCCGTGCTGCAGTTCCCGAGGACACAGTTGAGTGTTTCTATAATCATTAGCATCCAAATTGTGGAAGCTGGTAATACCTCAATGATATATTTTGACCTGAACTCATCCTCTACAATTCAGTCAGTCCTGTGATCAGAGAAATGACATTAATAAACACAAACCAGAGATAGTGCATATTTTGTTTTGGTTTGGCCTTATGGCATTTGAAAAATTCAGTGAATTGGAGCTTGTTATATAACAATTTCATTAACAGAAACGCCAACTGAATGCAATTAAATCCTTTTTAGTAATGAAGGAAAAATGCCGATAAGCAAGAGGAGATTTGCAAATGAAATTTTTTTTTTTGTTGCTAATGAGTCTTTGGATGCAGTTCATAATACTCAGTGAATTCACAGTAAGTGAAGTTACAAAACAAATGAGCAAGTGAAAAATAATAATGTGGGATACCTAAAGTATCATGTTCTTGAACAAGCAATTATTATCAGATTATTGGTGTAATGTGTGTATACTGCAATGCTGCTGTCATATCTGAGTGTGGGGAACATTTGTCTCCATAATCACTCTCCTCTGCTCAGAGAAACCACTAAATATTACATTGACAGATAATTTAATAAAACCTACCATATATACTTCTTCAGTCAACATCCTCCTCTCCTCTCCTCTCCTCTCCTTTCCTCTCCTCTGCCACGACAAGCACCACAGACTATTTTATTATCAGTTCAGGCCAGGTCATGCAGGTTTAATTACGCTTCTGGGTAAATGTAGTCTCAGGCAATAGTAAGAACTAATAAAATGGTAATTTAATTAGGAGAACATGGAGGTGGTGGTGTTGGGGGGAGGGAGGTTAGAAGATGAACTAGAGGGGACAAATGGAAGTATAAAAGGAGGGAGGTGGGATGTTTAACATGCACTGATTAGGCAGAAACATATTGAAAATGTCCTTGGGGTAAGTGGTTGTGGGACTGAGTCTAATCTGACAGAGACATGTTCAGTCTACCAGTACATCAGATTTTCAGTGGAAATTGTTTATTTATTAGTATGACTAAATTGTATCATGCCTCTATTTATTAGTTGGTGCTCTTACATTTTCTTCTTATATCATTAGAACTCTGACTCTGACTGGTGGAACTACAATAGGCTCTGGAAGTGAAACTGTGGTTTTGCAGCTTCTGTGAGCTGCCTACACCTCAGTATCTGCTACATGTTTCAAGACAAGGTGGTGGGGAAGCAGTAAATAACTTTAAGTTGAACTCACAGTTTCCCGACTACAAGAAAAAAACACTCTGATATAATGATGACCTTGATGATTGACCTTTTGTTAAATCCAGTTTAAGTGCATTTAGCAGATTTTGTTTCAACGGATGGATGTAATTATTGCACACAAACTGCAACTCTTGTTTAGAAATTTCAGATTACTTTCAATAATTCAGGCAGCATAAAAATTTGATTACTGTTTCATATTGGATCCTTTGGGGCGATGGCACAGAAGAGCATTGGTCGTTATGTGCTGGCTGGTGTAACCAGTTCAGCCCATTTGCTAATGCTGATACCAGAGCCACTGGGAGCGACCTTCATTAGAAGACGCACTGAGACACATTTCTCAGTGTCTCTGTACTCTAAATCATACAACATGAAGTTAATGTAATAAATCCCTGGAAGGTAAAAGTGGCGAGCATGGCGCTTCATAAGGTGTGCATGTGGGTCGTACAACAAGAGTAATTAAACTTCTTGTGACACCCTAGGGCAATTGATTCTTAACATATTCTCTAATTTAATATAATATTTTCTTGCTTTTGGAGGCAAAGTAACCACATTCATGTCTTTCCAGATGAGAACAGGAATTAAAAAACACAACACTGTGGGCACCTGATCCACTGGTCCACCAGTACAGACAATATTGCTTAGAATCATTAACAGTGACACTGTCTATTGAAAAGCTTTTGTGCCTGACTGGTACCACTGTTTCCATGTTTCACTTTTACACACACGCATACATTCCTGCATTGCTAACAGGGGACACACAAACCATGTAATCCCATCAACAGCTCAGTAGACTGATCCTTCCCAATTCTCGACACCAAAACAGAGTGTAAATATTGGCCCCAAAACATCCCTCAGTAGAGTGTTAGGCAGACTCTTTTTTTCTGTCTCTCTCTCTCAAAAAAAAAAAAAACAGTGTGTCTGTAGCAGCTGTGAAAACTTTGGGAAGATTATGTGCCTGCAAGATTAAACCGTGACTCTAAACATTTTGCGGCCAAAAAAAGTTTTCTTTCCAGTTGCATTTGTCCTGATTTTGTCCGCTTCTCATTATCATGAAAAGAGACGTAAAAAGAAGTTTCTCTGAATTCAGTGCTTGAGTTCTGCAGAAAAATGAACTAATTGTAAAGTCCAGCTGTAGTTTGTTGAGCCAGTGGTATAAAAAAAGGGAAAAGATTAAACAGCGCTTTTGTGGAGCACCCTGAAAGACCATGGTCATCTGGACACAATAGAACCTCTCATGGGTATCTACAGATCTGCCTGACAGTGCAGCCCATCCCTCACAGCCTCATTAGCTGTATAGAAATAGATAGCCGCTGTTATCTGGAGTGGAGTTGTCCTTCTGCATTTGGACAGGCCTCTCCCGGCCAATCAATATCCCCCATTGTCTCTCTGATCACTGGAACGATCCTCTCTGTCGGCATTGTGGTTGAGGTGGCAGGGTTGTTTCAAACTAAATAGATTATTGGCCTTGTCTTGTTTTTTCTTGTTTGTGTTGGGGGATTTGTGTGTGTGTGTGTGTGTGTGTGTGTGTGTGTGTGTGTGTGTTTGTATACTTGCGGGTTTGTTTGGGGAATGTTTGTATTCATTTCCAGGATGAAGAAGCTGTTTGATGTCGTCGTTATTTATTTATTTTTTTCAAAATGCACCAACAGTTTCGACAGGTTCAGCTTCTCAAACTGTCGAATGGGGGGGGGGAGGAGAGTCGTCTCTGTCTCTCGCTTTTGTTCTGTCATCTCTCTTTCAGCAAATGTGTAATGGAGATGACAATATAATTCAGTCAGAGACAGAAAACAGAAGAGGGAAGTGATTGGAACAAGTGAGAGGCAATGATGAAGATTATGAGGGAGAGAGAGAGAGGGAGAGAGAGAGAAGGGGGAGAGGGAGAGGGGGAAGGAGGCCGGATTATGCTTGCTCGCTGTCCTTTTGGATTCTGCTGTGACATCCGAATGTGTCTGTGCTGCTGACTGAGGTTTGGCTGGAAGGACTTTCCAGCCGTGAAGGGCACAGTGAATGTGTGTGTGTGTGTGTGTGTGTGTGTGTGTGTGTGTGTGTGTGTGTGTGTGTGTGTGTGTGTGTGTGAACAAGCTATCCCTTGCTTATAGTCATCACACTGAAACACAAGCTGTGAGCGGATTTGGGTACATTTGCAGCACCTCTTTCATCTCTTTATTGTGCGCATGTGTGTACTATGTGTGCTTCTATCCGTGTTCATATGTAATGTTTGAGCGCGGTGGAGTGTGTTGATGATTATCTGTTGATGGCCATGACAGTGTGGTTTGATGGAGGAGCAGATGTTCTGCGAGTGTGTGTGCGTGTGTGTGAGTCCGTGAGCATGCATAATAATATGGTATTGGAGGAAACAGGCAGGTGATAATGTGTTATAATAAAAACCACACACTGCACACTCTTACACTCGGTCACACTCTTACACTGGGTGATTCGTATGAGTGTTATCGCTTTTAAGATCAGTGACGTAATAATCTTGGACTGGAAAATGCCATTAGCTATATCTGAGCCAAACTGACTAAGAATTACTGCTTTTGTCAGTTTCATTTGTCATAGGATTTTTTTTTTCTTTACTTGTATCAATCATCTATGCTGTCCTTTTCTTTTTCCTCTATACGTAGTTTGATTCTCTTTCCTTCTCCTTTCAGAAGAATCCGTTTTCTGTTATTCACTCTTGCACACCGAGGAAAACAATTTCCATAGCAGCAAACGTAAACCCAGAATTTGATTTTTGTCACTGGTTCTGTTTTGTCATTGCATGGTGCCAGTGTTGAGTGTGTTTCCTGTCAATCATCTGACACCTCACCCATGAGAGGAAATGGAACCGTGTCTCACGTACAGAGTTTATTATCACATCCGTGTCTCCGCATTTGGAGCATTTTATTGGAAGGGAAATAAGTAGTTTTTTAAGCAGCTTGTGGTTGCAACTTCTGAGAAAAATCTAAATCAGTGAATCATGGATTGAAAAATGATTGGAGACTTATAAAGTATTTGTATACATGTAAAAAGGAACCAGGTCAACATTGGTATGTTTAGTTTGTTTTGCAGTGTTTGTTTGCAGAAGCCACAATGAATAAGGAAAAAATAGCTGCAAACACACATACATGGACTATTTAATCATGCCAACAGCTCAGCAATGCTGATCCTTCCCAGTTCTCAAAACCAAAACAGATTGTGAATTTTGGCTCAAAAAACAAATCTCAGTGGAGAACTGTGCCGACTCACACTCAAGCTCTTTCTTTGACTCATTAAAAGTTGCAAAGAATACATATAGAAATGTTTTTATTTACTCAAATTACAAAACAAAAACATTTTGTCTTCTGTACTGGTACCTACCCATCCAGACAGTTTGTTAAATCGATTGATAAACAGAAAATGAATTAGGAGAATTGTTTAGTTGTTTTATCAAGCATTGTATTATTGAATTCAATATCTTTGGGATTGTTAGTTGGATTAAACAAGACATTTGAAGATGTCACCTTGGTCTCTCAGAATTTGTGATGATTTTCACAATTTAAAATTTTTTTTTTTACGTTTGATAGATCCTAATACGTGATTAATCAAAAAACTAATCAACAGATTAATGAATAATGAAAATAATTATAAGTTGCAGCCGTACAGATTTGCCCAGGGTTAGGGTTAAATATCCATTTCTGAGTTTAAGGAATTTCAAAACCAACATGTCATTACTGGAACACGGTCCAGGTTACTCTGAATAATTCATAGAACACACTGTCATGAGTTTTCATATTTCATCAGTAAAAAGTAGTTCCAGTGCAAAAAGTTCACTTTATGTTCTGTGTATTAATCAGAGTAACTGGGACAACGCCTCTGGAAATACACACTGCTGATTCAATTCTTAAATGTCTTTTTACAACACTTTGAGGACAATGAAGAATACTGTAAGAGTACTTTTAACTCTCTTGATGTACATTTGTTCATGGTGTACTAAACTGATTTTTATTTCACTATATTGAAGGTTGAAAGTATTATTAGAACAAATTACCATAACTACAACTACCACTGTGTCTATAATTCACTTTTTATATCATTATCCAATTTCTGTATTTATTGTGGCTCATTTTAGCTCATACGAACATATGAAATATGAATTTTCACTCTCTCTGACTCCATGTGATTGTGTGTGTGTGTGTGTGTTTTACAGGATTGAACACCTGAGCCTGAACATGGCCATGCAGCTGCTGGTGGGAGTTCCTCTTGAAATGGTCCACGGAGCCCTGCGGATCGGACTGGTCTACGTGTGTGGCGTGCTGGCAGGTGGGTGTGAGGTCTCTCTGTCTCACACACACACACACACACACACCCACACACACACACACACACACACACACACACACATGCAACAATTACAATTTCAGTCCTTCTCCACTCTCTGCATACATTTCCCTCCCTCTTATCTACACACACAAAAGCACACACACTTTCAACTCCACCGTTGTTCCATCTGCTTGTTGTGTGTTTTTCATGCATTCAACAGCCTTATAGGTTACAGCCAGTGTGTTGGATGCTGGTCAATGAGAAAATTTAGCGTATGTGTGTGTGTGGGATGTTGAGGACAGATGGCCTTGTGTTTCTGTCCTTCTACCAGACGTGGTGGGATGTAGGGGGTTGTCAGTGGCCCATCAAAGGCCCCTGCATCCCCCTACGGTCATGTACAATAGGGCAGAGCGGAGAGAGTCAATCAGAGGAACACACACACTCACACAGCTTTACTGAAATAGGAAGGGGGAGTGTGTGAGGTAGGGATGAAGAGAGCGAAGAGACGGAGGAGGGGAGATGAATTCATAAGTGTTAATAAGCCTGAGAGGGTTTGGAGAGTGGGACCAGGATATGAGAAACCTAGAGATGGGAGAGGAGAGGTGGTGGGTGAGATTTAGGAGAAACAGAGTGAGCAACTACAAATGAGAAAGATAAAGCAGACACACAGCTTTGAACAAAATGTCACTGCTCTCTTTCTACTTCCCTATCAACCTCAGGCACTGGTGCAATTTCAGTTCAGCTGAGACAGTAAGTCTGCATTGTGTGTGTGTGTGTGTGATCATGAGCTCTGTTTTTCTCTGCTGAATCAGTTCACACTAATAAAGCCATCCACTGTTGGTTTCCCTCCCCAAACACAAAACATTTAAGGCCTTTTTTAAACTTTTTTTTTGTGCCCAGAGGTGACACAGCAAGATAACTGGAGTGGAATTATTGGGCTACTTTTTGAGATGATGGTTAGAGATTTTTGGGGAGTAGAAATGTGATGCCTTGTGGCAGTGACTATGGTGTGTGTTTGTGTGTGTGTGTCTGTCTGTGTGTGTGTGTGTGTTGATATCAGGAAAAAGCAGAGAGGATTGTGAGATATGAATTGCAGCCAGTTCGAATTTTTTTTAAATGATCTCTCTATTTTTCTCTCTACATCTCGAGTCTCTATTTGTGTGTGTGGTGTGTGTGTGTGTGTGTGTGTGTGTGTGTGTGTGTGTGTGTGTGTGTGTGTGTGTGTGTGTGTGTGTGTGTGTGTGTGTGTGTGTTGGTGAGTGAGTGAGTGAGTGAGTGAGTGAGTGTGTGTGTGTGTGTGTCTGTGTGTCTGTGTGTGCAGGGGGCAGTGACAAACGCCCTGGGGATACCAGCTATGGTGGCCTGTAGCATTAACCTCGAAGTGAAATGAGGAGGAAATGCGCCATTAATCACACACACTTATGTACGCACACAGACCAACACACACACACACACACACACGTCTGCTGTTTTAATTAAATATCGACCACCGGCAGAAGAAGGGAGGCACGTTCTGGTTGTGTTGGCTGTGATGTTTGGGTTTGCTGTGTCTGACTGGGCTTTTTGTTTATTTTGGCAGCAGAAGGACTCTAGCCAAAGTTATGATTCTCAGAATATTTAACATTTAGCAACAAGTCGGTGGATGTGATTAGCTGCTATTTGCTTATCATTGTGTATGTCGTGTATATAGGTTAGGGTTAGGTTAGGCTTAGTTTTATTTATAATTATTTTGTATGGCATTTATGACTAGTAGATAGTAAACAGAGAGATTGGGAATTAATTATTTAATTTCCAGTTAGGTTTACTGTTTAAAATGTATTTTTTACTGTCGGAAATCTTTATGGTAAAGTTTATTGTTCAGCTGTAGAATATCGTGCCTTTGTACATATCTTCGTCACATCAAATTTGACTGGCCAAAATGTGGTTAGCGTGACAGTTAGGGTCTAGGGAATGCATTATGTCAATGAGGTCCTATATAAGCACATTTCATTTCATTTCCATTTGTTCTGCTAACGGTTATGCACAACTCGAGAATTATTAATTTTTTTTCCCATGTTTATTTACACATTCAATGACCAAAAAGGAGCAGGGAGAAGAAAAATCACATTTTGCCAGCCCCTAAACAAAACATTAATAAACATAAATAAAAGAAATATTTTACAGTTACAGTTACTTAATACTTATGTTACTTATTGTAACACAAGAAAACTTTACATTTACTGTTAATGGGACATAATTGTTTCAGTATATAAATATAACTGAAGTGAGAATATTGAAACGAAGAGAACAATTCTCTCGTTCACATACCCACTGATAATAATGAATTTCTTACATATTCTTTTTGATTTAATGCAACAGTTTGGCTTAACCCTTGAGCGTTGTGGACAATTGGAAGGCAGCCTAAACAATCAGTTACAGCACAAACAACGACTTTAAATTTGCTACACAATGACACGGCTAGATTGTGTGGAGAAACCACAACAGGCAATAGTGAAGTGGAAAGAGGGCTCAGCTGGCACACACAGAAGTCAAGAGTTCAGAGTTCAAGTAATGACTCAGAGAGAGGTCGATGACCCTCCAGGGCCAACACACACTCTGACACTTTAATGGAAACAATAGACATAAACACACAAGGGCTCACTTACGGACAGCAGACGAGTAAATAGACACAATAAAACAGGGATCTGCCTGTACAGAGAGCATAAGACAGGTGCAGCAACAGGCAAGAAAAACAGACATGTAGACAATGAATTAAACAATAGAAAGAGAGGAAGTCACACAACCCCAAACTCAACTATAGGCACATTCAGTCAGCTCAATATGCAGCTAAACTGTTGACTTTTTTCATTATTAGTGCTGATTCTTTCCCGATCATGCCCCTTGTCCTTTCTCTCCAGTTTGGAAGAACAGCCAAGATAAATGAGATGCCACTTTTGACTCTAAAAATTAAAGGCCTCCTGGGGCCTGCTGAGGGACTGTGAGAGACCGTGTCCTTGTCTGTCTGTGTGTGTTTGTGTGCACGCATAAACTAAAATAATGTTATTAAACCAATTTAATTACAGGGATGGAGGTCACCCTGCCTAGACACACTTCCTAAACACAGGGACTACAAAGGTGGAGGTGTCCTGAACCAGGTGTTGTGTGTGTGTGTGTGTGTGTGTGTGTGTGTGTGTGTGTGTGTGTGTGTGTGTGTGTGTGTGTGTGTGTGTGTGTGTGTGTGTGTGTATAAAGAGGGAGGAAGTAATGTACAGTGCATTAAAAGGGTGTTACCTTGGGAGCGGAAATCTTTGTGTATATTACCGCTCAGTGTTATCATTGAGGGTCACAATTAGATACAATGCTTGATTTGAAATCTTTTGAAAATTAATTAAGGTTGCTTAAATATTTTTTTTAATTTAAGAATCAATTCAGAAACATAGCAGAAAGATAATCTGTGAGACAGAGGAACAGTGTGGATGCTCATTTGACTGTGTGTTTGTGTGTATAATCACCTAGCTGCTCAGATTACCCTGCTGTGTTTAATGATCTGGTGAGTCAGATGCTGTTATTACACCACCTCTGCTGCCATTATGGTTCACACACCTGAGAAGGCGACACATTAGGCAAAAAAATAAACTCTTATTTGGTGCTAAATGTCAGCCCCAGCTTTTGAAAAGTCCTTTCATTTCACTTTCAGTCAAATATTCCTTTGAATATACAGGGTTAGAAGTCAGCGCACTGATTTGAAACTCACAGAGGGTAATCCATGAGAATTGTGAATAATTTCACAGCAGTTTTGAAAGGTTATCAAACACACAAGACAGCAGTTTATGGGTTTTCAAACTCTGTAAAGAAATTACTGAAGCAATTTCTCCTCCACTTTGATGCTTGCGAGATTAACTGCAGAATTTGTCACAAGCTGCACACTACAAGCTGTTCTACCTGGTGTGGACAGCTGAGTGTATTTGATTGGCCAAATCAGGAAAAACTGTAATGCATTTAGAATATCCTGATTTTACTTTAATCCTAATATAATTTATTTATACATTCAGTCAATTCTTTGATTTTTGTGCACCTTCAGGACAGTTGACTGAACTGAATTGAAGGACCGTCCACTGTGTATCCCGTTCCTCATATAAAAACTGTGGCCAAACAACTGCATTCAACTATTTCTCTCCAATTGGTTTTCCAATTTTTTTATTATTTTACGATTTCTGCAATTAAGTTGTTGCCATGAACAACATGATGTTGTGTGCTATTTGACAAAACTATTCCCAGGTGAATATGCAGTATGGTCACTATATGCAATTCTGTCATTGGTTTAGTGACACTATTATGTGTGTTACTGTTCAAACACCTTAACTCTTACAATTCGGTACCTCGCGTCCTTTGTGTTTTTTTTTTTTCAATTAATCCAAAGTAATATCACCATAAAAATGTAATAAAAAAGCATGAGGCCACAGTAAGAACGTGGACATCAAGGGAATTCATTATACAATGTTTTTGTATCATGGTGTATGTGTATGTCGTATACAGCATGTGTTTTTGTTATTGTCTGTATAGTTTAATATATGTGTGCCACACATATATTATAATAAGAATAATAATAATATATATACATGAAATAATAATAATAATATAATATAATATATAGCCACACATCGTGTGGCTATATATTATATTTTCTCATTCTTGTGTATGTGGTCCAGTGTGTACGTATGCTTTCTTTCACCTCATGCTGTGCCTACTCCCATAAATAGCACCATGATTGATTGAGATGCCATGGCTTATCCTATCATCCCTCCTTATGGTGATTTGATATCTGTGAACTCCAGAGCCCTTTCTGTCCACTGTAATTATATGCAGCACGCTGATAGTAATAGAGTAATGTACTCTCTAGTTGTGTGTTGTGTATGTTTGTGAGAGACAGAGGAGAGACTAAACGTAGCCGGGTGAAATGCAGCAAAAACAATTCTGAGCATCGTCCAAACCGCATGACAACATTCATTTACAAAGTTACAAGGTCGGCTGAATGTTTAAGCTTAGTCAGTTGATTTTACAGCAGTCTGAGGTCTGAGCTAAAGGTCCAGTTCGCAGCTTTTAGGAGGATCTATTGGCAGAAATGGAATATAATATTCATCAGTATCTTTTCATTTATGTATTACCACCTGTCTTAGAATAAGTCGTTTTTATCTACAGAGGGAGCCGGTCCTCTTCCACGGAGGTCACCATTTTGAACAGCCATGTTTCTACATTAGCCCAGAATTGACAAACCAAACACTGGATATAGATATGACTTTTTGTGTTTTTCGTTCAATGTAGTTTCTCCTACATGCTTGAAAGGCTGAGCTGTATTCAAATGGTTGCAATCTGCAACTAAATCCTACACACTGGTCTAACAATAATTTAATAATAATCTAAAATATCTAAATGATGTTTACTGTTCAGTGGGCTTATTTATCGTTGTTTATTTACCATGGAGCAAAGACTGTATGTCCTTGCTCCAGAACTACTGCAAGGAGTGGGATTATAAATAAATACAGACAAGAGTAATGTTTCCACGTCTCAGGAAATTAACAGTCATTTAATACACTCTCATACACCACCAGCCACACATACCCTCGCTGGACCATAAGCTGATTTTAGAAGTTTGGCTCCACGGAGCCTGACTAAAAAGGAGGTCTGGACATTACAACTGCTACATTTAGAGGTGGAAATCATGAATCACTTTGCTGATTTTAGAAGTTCAGTTCAAAGATTCACAGTCACTGACTTAGTAGTTGTTTGTTAACTTTTTTACCCGTACCAAGCTAAGCAGTCGCATCTCCCTTCAAATGCACTTTATTATACACATCAGTAAGTGAATGTGTCACCATTCATACAGCCGTGACATTCAGCAATGATTATGACTGTCTTCAGTTCAGTTTTACATTCAGTGTGTTTGTGGTCCAAGCTGTTACATTCAGTTCAGATACAACAACAACCAATACAAGTACTGTTTATAAGCACCCTATTTACGACAGCATTATGACACTGTGATTGTTTCTGCGACATTAGCAGACCATTAAGCTTTTAACAAGGAAGTAATGTATTGGGCCTCCCAGCTTAGCTGACAATGACACTCTCAGTCATGAATGAGACGAGCTCCACTGCCAAAAGCTACTGATTCGGTCACTGACAGTCATGACTTGGTTCAGTTTAAAGATTAGTTTGTGAGATTTGTTTGCACATGTGCTGAGCACAATTACAACCATTTAGAATATAGATTTTATGAATACTAGGCCCACTTTGTAAACTTAATCATAAGATCACAGAACTGGAAATATAAAAAGAGAACCTTTGGAGACTCTCACCAATATGATAAATACAATACAACTCCTAAAAAGATCTATATTTTATGCAGCTGGCTGATGAAGACCAGCTAAATCCATCCTCACCATCCATAGCCCTAAAGACTCAAAAAATGGGATTAAAACAAATAACAAATGGCAGTGATACCAAACTGTATATGAGGGTATATGTATATTCTAATGTAAAGTATATATGCGTGCATACGTTTATGTGTTGTGCAAATAAAGTGTATTTGTATTTGAGGTGGGTGAAAATACAGGGAAAGTATAAGACCATTCATCAGCAGCTCCCTGTTCTCTCCAATGCAGCGTGGGCAGTTGTGTCTCATATACTTAGCATCAATAATGTACATAGGTCAGTGCCATGGAGACAAGAGAAGGAAAAGACAAACTGTGAAATGAAGAGTTGATGGAGTGTATGCACAGTGGAGGGAAAGAGCGAGAAAGAATGAAAAAAATAAAGAATAATGAGCAAAAAACGAGAGAGAGTTTGTGTTTGAGTAATTTAGTAGTCCAGCTAAGCTTATTTCTATCTCCTTTTTTCTTGTATCCTGTGCCTTGCACACAGACTGCAGTGAGAACACATTTACTCTGGGGACTCTGTCTCTGAATGTCCTCATATTTAAACTTTTGAATGCTTGAATAGAAATAAATAGAAATGCTTGATTGGATCTTTTGTGCACGCGATGAATTGGTACCAAGGTGCTAAAGAGAGCAATTCCCTGTTAGCAGCAGCCCAGTTTGTATGAATGCATTTGTTTTACATAAAATCACAGCGTGTGCTGGTACAGTATGAGCAGGCTTCTATTCATGAAGGCCTATTTATAATACACCCACGGTAAATAGCGAGTAGCAAAGCAGCCTTTATGCCATTCAGAATAGATGTTTTCAGTGCACAAATGGTCACAGTTTGTACAAAAACAGTTTAAATTAGCCAGTTAGTCACAGTGTCTGCCAATATGATCCTCTAAGGGAAACAAAACAAATTTCCTCCTAAATAGTGGAAGTTTAGACTCATGATTGTAGCATGAGACATATTTCAAACAAACAAACAAACAAACAAACAAAGTATTATATCCTTTAGCACTGTACCACATTACAGAAGATATGCACAAAATATATCTTTCCATATAATCAATATTTTCATAGTAACAGTGGATCCAATGAGTACTTTTATGTGAAATGTGGTACGCAGACTCCTCAGTTTACTTTATCATCCTCCAGCTCATTGTTTAGATTTTTGCCATCAACTTTACTGTGTTGGTTCAGTCTCACCACTCTCATGGTGTCATCTTCAGCAGCTAGCAGATGTTTTTAGCAAAAAAAAGGTCAGCTAAACCCCGCTGTACACTACCTGTACATCACCAAACAGCAGACAGACAAAATTAGCACTTTGCTGATGAACATAGTAGAGAATTAAGCGGGTTAAGATCCAGATATGTGCCTCAGGAGTTAGTGGGGACCAAAAACAGATCTAAAAGGGGAGTGAATATTGGAATTAGGTGGGCAGGAACACAACTCCAAATGAATGCCAATGTTGCTCTGTATCTGCTGGATGTGTAGGCAATAGGCAACTGTTTATTATCAAGTATCAACTTACAGTAAAATGTACTTGTTTTTGCTATGTTTGCAGCTTGTTGGTGCTTCCCAAATATCAATTATTACTGATTCTAAAGTTAATTCTTGACCTTGGACAGAGATGGTTTTCTCAGTTGCTGTTTCCAAGGTCCAGAATGAACCTGGAACCATCTGATCAAATATATCTGATTTTATTTTATCTTAACTACATAAAACTCTAATACCCTCAGTATGTACATTTGTTTCCTCTTGTTTCCCCCTACAACCCCCTGGTCACGATTTCAAATTTGGTTTATATTTCGAAATACAAACCAAACCAGTGATAGAGAACATCCATTCGAGTTGCTAAAAACATTGAGACCATGACGGTTTTTGACTGTAGTCATGATACATTTGAAAACGTGTATTTTTAACTAACTTGATAGTTCCCCTTCCTGGATATCTTGTTGCATTTTTAATGTTTAGTTAATACAACAATGACCTCATGTGTTTATTTACTGAAATCAAGTTCCTTTATCATTACTACAGGATCTCTGGCAGTTTCTGTCACCGATATGACGGCTCCAGTGGTCGGATCATCTGGTGGTGTATACGCTCTGGTCTCAGCACATTTGGCCAATGTAGTAATGGTAAGTTTTTGTGTGTGTGTGTGTGTGTGTGTGTGTGTGTGTGTGTGTGTGTGTGTGTGTGTGTGTGTGTGTGTAGATGATTATCACATCACTGAGTTGTCCTGTCACTGTAGCGCAGTGCCACAGCATCAAAGCAGCTACTTTGGGGCCCAGCAGGTGCTGCTCCAGCTACAGATGCCATACATTCTTCACAGTCACTATCAGTTTGTCTTTTTCCCAAAGACCACTAAGTGTGTGCACAAGTTTATGTCCACATGTGACAAAATCCCATCTCTCTGCATTCTGACATCTATATCTGCTCTATTCAGTCTAAACTCCTCATCCTGTGGGTCATCAAGCAGAAGGCACTCAGGTGAACCTCTATTAATAGGGTACTAATATGTACCCCGCCAGATCCTCATAGCATTCTTGGGGTCAGGGTGGAGGAGTTTGTCCTCCTCCTCCCCAGCTGAAATCATATTATCTAACACAGCAAGAACAGATTGGGGGTCAGAATGTCTCTGGGGCTTTTCAAAATTGTCGTGAATTGAGACAAAGTGCGAGATCTCATGTCATTTCATGTCAGCATGTGTGTGTATGTGTCTGAGGAGGATGTGACTTTCTAGCACAGTTTGTTTTGTCTTAATCGTCAGAACTTGTAGAAAATGTCCTTATGAATTCTCCATCCTCTCTTCCTCTCTCTTTCTGTAGAATTGGTCGGGAATGAAGTGTCAGTTCAAGTTATTCCGGATGGCCATGGCTCTGGTTTGCAGTAAGTCTGAATAAAGATGCCACATTCCTCTTTAACCTCAGTTTAATCTGCTTGTGATACTATAACATCTCCAGAATTTAATCTCACAGCAAATGTCCCTTATTAGAGAAATATGATTTTGCTCCAAAGGCAACAATATAATACTTTTTGGGAGTGTACCTCCAGCATATAGAGGATTTCTAACTATGCAGACTCACTGAGCGTGGCGATACAAAGTTCAACCCTATTCATTTTTTATGTGACATATTTGCAAGGCAGATTGCAGGCCTGGAGATTTTTCTCCCAAAGAACTGAAGAAGAATAAAATATTAATGCTATTGTGGGTTAGAAATGATTCTTTACCTGCTGTGAATACATGTTTGTGGAGGAGATGATTATTATTACTGTTTCTGGCACCTTTTGTACGTCACTTGCCTCCTCGATTACAGATACAAAGTGCTGCAGGGCACAAAGTCAAGTAAAATTGTGGGTTGCTTACTGACAATGTAATGTAATATTAAAAGGACTATAATGTCTAGTGGGAACCTCCCCAGTTTTATTTTAGTTGAGATCATTTAGTTGGCTAGTCTGTTAGTCTGTATCCTAACCACAAGATGTGTTCTTCTTGACCCATATTGTTCAGTAGAGATGTGGCTTTGAGCCAGGAATTTCAGGAATATGAAAAGCTTTTATCAGCGCAAACCTTATCCTTTTCAGCCTTGTTTGGATTTAGTCATTTTATTGATTTTTTATTCTGTTAAAAGATCTGCTCAGACAAAACTATTTCTCCACTGGATTTATGGATAGGTTTACAATAATTCAAATCTGTCTTTAATACTCAGGTGCCCATATGAACATGAATACAGTTTGATGTAATCATTCCATACTGGCAATTAAAGGGTCCCTTCATAATGGGCTATATAGTTTGTACAAAATTCCCTCCTTCTGTTACTATCCTTCCACTGCAGCCCAGCATGGAAACACTAAAGGGATGCTGTATTACCGATCCTGTAAAATCTTCTTTGTTGTCATGGGCTCTATGGCCCAGTTGTTGTTAACTGTAGTTCTTCTACTTTATGGCAGATATTGCTTTATTACATTTTGATAAGTGCAGTAGTTGTCAGGTCCATACTTACACCTTGATAATATATGTTTTTTCTCTGTCCCGCTGTCTGGTTACAGTGAGTGTGGAGTTTGGTCGGGCGGTGTGGCTGCGGTTCTACCCTCCGGCCTTCCCTCCGTGCCCCAATCCCAGCTTCGTGGCTCACCTAGGAGGGGTGGTGGTTGGTCTGACGCTGGGTGTGGTGGTCCTCCAAAACTACGAGCAGCGCCTCCAGGAGCAGTCCCTGTTTTGGATCTTCTTCTGTGTCTATACCTTGTTTGTGCTCTGTGCTGTCTTCTGGAACATCTTTGCGTACAGCTTGCTCGACGTGCGACTGCCTCCGCCACCGTGACTTGCTTAATGGAGGCAGGCAAGACACTGTATCCCCTTTGTTCCTCCATCGGTAGATGCTTGACCGCCTGGCTGGGTGAGTCAACTCAGCCCCCATATTCGGAGCTTCATCGCAGGGTGATCAGAGTTGTCTGACAGCCACTATCCTCCTGCATCCAGTGCTCTGATGCAGGGAGGAACCTGACATGCATCAGCCCTTGCTGCCGCTCCCATCATACCTTTCTCAGCCCACCTGCTACCTTTTTCGGGTTAAGCCTTACCATCATTCCCGCTTACCATGCAAGCTAACCTCCATCTGCCCTTTGTCTACATTTCTGCTGGACGTTTGTCTCAAGAGTATCAGCCAGTGAGATGTTTGTTGGCAACACTTGTGTTGACAAATGAGAAGCCTCGGATCTAACACAACAGGAACAAGCAGGAGCAGTCCTGTCCACATGGCTTAGCCTTCTCTGCCTCTTCCTCTTCAATCCAACGGTGCCTTCTCACAGAGACGTCAGACTGATGAAAGTATTTCTGCACAGTTGCCTCTTGTGTAGGGTGACAGCAGTAAAACCCTGCAGTACAAACCATTTTCAGGCAGAGAAGTTCCTAAAAATCCTGTAATCTGTCTGCACCCTCATCATCCGTTAATGAAGAGCAAGGTCATATGAGAATTTAGGCTTAGTTGGTGTTTTGTCATCGTTGCAAGCAGCTCATACGCATGAGAGGTTTAGATTAAGCAGACAGCAGGATATAGAGAGAACATGGAGTATATAGTCTACAGCCACCTTCAATAGTTGTTATGAATTTACCTTTGAGGGAAAGTGTGGGTTACTATTCAGTGTTGCCTTCAGCATTTGGCACTTCCCCAGAGAAGGATTAATTTGTGTTCAGCTTCGTTTGAACCTCAAAATTGTGTCTTCTACTTTTTGTGTGTGTGACAATTGTACCATTGTGTGTACATATAAAAAAGAAGCAGAAGTGCCATTCAGACTTTAAGCTTTCAAAAATGATGCCAAAACATTGCTATGCGCACCAGGGGAAGAGCACGTCCCCTTACAAGAATTACTTTTGTGTAAAAAAGATGAAATCTAATTTTGTGTGTAAGGAGTCAGTCGAATGTAACAGAAAATGTTCATGATCTTTAAAGAATCTCTCACTGACACCCTTGGGACAACCCAGAGTTGCAGTCAAATTCTTGTATTTTCTTTTGTCCTCTCAGGGCATTTGCAGAGATTTTGCGATGGGTGAAAATTGCAATGGAGTGACTTTTATTTATTGATTGGTGAGTTGGTAAATTAAGAACAGTGGGATTAAACTAAGAAAAAAGTTCACTAATGAGGACAGCTGGGCCATTCTGAATAAGTCTAGATTTTTTTTTCTATTACCAAGCATAGAAGAGGACACATGCCTGACCTCGACTACATCCGGGCTGGGGTTGTCTCACTCTCACATCAGGAGGCAATGGGGGCAAGAAATAAATCAATGCTCTCTCATTAGTCACAAAAGAAATTGTTAATTGATCGAACCAGGACAGAAAATGACCCCAGCCCTGAGCTGTAAGTCTCAAACTGTACTGTACTTTAACCTCATGTTACACTGGTAACTGCTTCGCACAAACATTATTATGATGTAATTATATACAGCTTAATATTTTAACATGCATTTGCTGTTGATTTCTTTTTTACTTGATGATATTGGTATGTTGTGTAAATTGTTTGGTCGGTCTGCATTGTGATATGTTAGCTATATCCTGTATGTATTCTATTTAAAAATTGGTTAAAGATGGTCTGGGGTTGTACATAATAAGGGCTATGACACAAAAATGAGTGAGGGGTAAATCGCTGATAATATTTTAACATTGTGCATATTTTGTAGATTTGATATGTACATACTTGAGTACATTAAACAGTTTTATACAGAAACAAAATATGATTTCTTTTGATTTTTGTCCTCTTTTATGTTGTCTCATTAATGTCTATTTATCTGTACTTTGGTTAATCTGACTGCCCTATATACAGGCAACAGTACTTTTCATGTGATTTAGCTTTTTAGCAAGAAGAAATTCGAGGAAAAAAACAGAATGTGCTAAGTGTGCTGGTCATTTTTCTTGTGTGAGTGGTTACAAATGCATGTTTCTGTGCATGTGAATGAAGGTTTTCAAGCATAATAAGTCCACTTGTCTGGCTCAAAAACCTCATTGTGTTCGCACATGCTCTCTCATACGTACACCAGTTTTATTCAAGATTCAGAGACAGGAATTACCCCCCATTGTGCAAAAAAAAGTGCTCAAACCAAGCAGGTCTGCAGCCTTTAAACTAGATTAGCTTCAAACTCCAAACCCAAAGTACACGTCAAAGTGATCAGTGAAATGTTCAAGCTTACCAGAATCAGCCATAATTCATTCAGAGGAGGATCCTTTAAGCTGTCAGTGAACATCCTCTCTGTCTAGCCGGTACAACCATATGGAGAGTAGTGGTTTTGAAGGCATACAATGAAAAATTCATTAGGCGGCCAAGGAAAGCCGCTTCACTTGTGTTTCCCCTTCATAAATCTCCAATTTCGGAGGAAATCATTCACCTTGGTGAGAAAGAGAAGGCAAGTGAAGCTGTGGGGAAAGAAAATCTGTCTGAATGCATTTGTAGTGTCTCTGCCTCTATGCTGCCTCCTGAGAGCAACACTTGTTACAATTTGGCCCTGTTTTAATATGCACTTCACATCTTTTCAGGTACACGGAAGAAGCGGGACATAAATTGACAGATTCTACTCTGATGAATAATTATTACCAATGCTTCTAGCTAGATTATGGTGTGAAAGTGGCATTGTCGGTGTACTACTCATCCATTTTGTCATCTTATTCTGTCAGCCTGTGATTTGTGTGTAATTTATGCAGTGTATTTTATGTGTGTTTATGCACATGTGTGGAATTAATATAGTCAGTAAGAATACAATTATTTTTGCTCTTACTATTTTTGACATTAAGTGGTGGTTGATCAGTGAACACTGGACTGTGCCTTGGCTAATCTCGTTTTATGACACTATATGGCCAAAAGTATGTTACACCAATATGTGACTTTAAATGTCTCATTCTATAACTATAAGTAAATATACAATCTCCACTATCCATGGCTGCCGGGGATGTGTTCCAATACAGCCTCATTAGCGAGGTTGTTGACATAATTTATCAAAGTACCCAAAGGCACTATTGCCTATGTTTGGGGGGGAAAGGCAGTAAAAGTTCCCACTTGGATTCCCCTGTGGTAGATAAAGTACCCTCTAAGTTGGCCCAATGTGCTGATACATGATAAAGGGCCCTCTGTGGTGCCCTTCCAGAGGAGAAAACATGATGCAGTGCACTAATGGGCGCACTGAAAATGAAAAGAAATCATGATGCAGAGCTATACATGCTTCCCTACATGCTAGAAAGGGACTGGGACTGTTTCACCATAAATGCATCACGACTTTCTGTGCACTGGTGCCCTACCTCATGTAGCTGGTGCCCTTTTTATTTTGTTCGCCCCTGCCCCTCAGACAGCCTGCCTGCAGCCCAGCCCAAACCTGAAAAAAATAAAAATAAAATAATAAGCAGAAAAAGGTTTGCCTTATGTAATTTTGTACAGAATGTAAAAGTCAAATCACAGATTCGATGCCAAACGTAGCTGTGATACCAAGGCACAAGACCCAGTTTCCATTCCTGCAACGTTGTCTCCATCAAGCGGACACTGACGACATAACAAGTTGCAACAGTATGTATGTGCAAAGAGATCTTGCGAGGTCAGACAGCACCCCCACTGCTATTGGACTCACCACCCACACAGTGCCCGGAAAGGTGTAGAGATAGATAGCTGGAGTGAAACAGCGCAGCGTCAACCCTGCCAGAGAGATAAGTAAACAAGGCCACCAAGTTGCCGGGCGGTGTTAAACATCTCTTTGTACCTGATTAAACGGATCATTTGCAATTCATACCTTGAATATCCGATGACATGCTTTAGGGAAGCCAGAAACGATATAGGCCTAATCTAATTGAGAGCTACCGTTTAACACAGTGACGTTTGACAGGACATGCTGTAGTAAAGTCCACAGTGACTGCAGCTTAGCCACCTTGCAGGCACTTAACACACACCGTTCATTAGTAATCGCACATTTGTTTTGCTGTTTTTGGCCTTTTATGTAATCATATGATATAAAATATGAGGTATGATATTCTAGAAAAACAAGGTAGAATGTATCGCTATTCTCTCTATATACAATATTAAATATACTGGGGTTTATTTTTGGGTTTCTCCAGTGCGTTTACACAATAAGAATAAATAATACATAAAACAAGAACAAAGACAGTAGAGTGAAAATTTTATTAAAATTGTATTAAGTCCAGTAAAGTTATATAGATATATATAGTTATCTCTCTTTTTTTTTAAACTCTTTTATTTGAACATGCTTTCTTTTTAGACGGATGTTTTTATGTCATGAAGTGTTTCCTATATATTGAATGTACACCTGTACTGGAGTGGGGGCCCACAATTAGAAGCCTGTAGGAAAACCAATAATGTAATAATAGAAACTCTGTGAAGAGATCTAACCTGGCCTGGTGGTATTATATTATGGTGGTTTTATAATATGATAACTCTTTGTAACACTTCCCTCTGGCAGGAGGCTGTGGTCCATCAGGACCAAAACCTCACGCCACTAAAACAGTTTCTTTCCATCTGCAGCTGGCCTCATTAACAAAGCCCGGAACCCCCTTTGACACTGACTCTTTACCCTCCCTCTATATATGCAATTCATTAATGCCCTCCCGTCTTCTGCACAGTTTTCTTTCTTTCTTAGCTTATTTATTTATATTTTAAAAGTACGTTGGTTTTCTGTGTGATTTTTGTGTGATTTGTATATGTATATTTGTATTTTTTATGCACCACAAACCAAGTCACATTCCTCGAAGGTGTAAAAACCTACTTGGCAATAAACAATTCTGATTCTGATTCTGATTCTGATGATATTATGATCATAATAATATAATCATTATATAGATATTGTGTATATATATTACAGTATGTATGTATGCACACCTTGCACAGGCTGAATATATGACACATGTTTACATTATATCAATATTACTGTATAATATCTATGTGTATACATGTATATCTGTTCAGTCATCATATTATATATACATATTATTATTATATTATTATAAATATTATCATCATTATATACTGTAATAACAATAACACTACCATCATATCATCATTACTATTACCACCATCTTGCAACTACAACTCTTTGCACCTTACCTACCTATTTATATTTTTTATCTTTTCTAAGTATTTTATTCTATTGTTGTATTTTATTTTATTTTAATGTACCTGGCTGCTATGACGACCCACTTTCCCTTCGAGGATTAATAAAATCTATCTATCTATCTATCTATCTATCTATCTATCTATCTATCTATCTATCTATCTATCTATCTATCTATATCTTATCACGTCTCTAAACCTATGGGGGCGTGTCTGCGGCATGACGTCAGCGCTCTGCGTAAGCGACACTCCTGCTGTGTCCACTACAACTTCCTCCAGCTAAGCGCCATTTTCGGCGTTGTCACGGGACTACAGCATGCTGTTGTCAAAAAGATAATAAGACTAGTGTTTTGCGTTGTGAGACCTCTTTTTCAGTATTCCTTCAAAATGGGACGAAAGAAGAAGAAGCAGATGAAGCCATGGTGCTGGTATCCTTGTGACTGAATGACGAAATGCCGACGTAGAAAGGCTAGATGCTACACGTTAGCTTGACAAAAGGAAGGCCTGAGCTAGCCTCACCGTGAGGTCTTCTTTCGGCTTATAGGCTAACGTTAGCTTAACAATTGGGTCATTGGAGGCTAGTAAATCATCAATTTTATCCAGTCTGTATGTGAAATATGTAAAACATTTGCAGTCTAGTACCTATAACCTGTTACTCAATAGTAGATTGCGTTGAGTTCACGGGATTGCTTAGAGGAAGCTGACAACTGAGCTAGCTCCGTTCCGATGTTCGCTATCGTTAGATAACCTGTGAGCCGTACACTGACTATTAGTGCATCCAGCGTCAAGGGGAATTAATCGTTGTTTTTTTCCCCCCCGTGTTGTTGTGTAACCTTACAGCTTGTGCTGCCCAGTCGTTGATCTACATTGGGATGGAGACTACGCCACAGAGCTAGTCAACAACAATAGTGTTGTTTTGGTTATTTTCATGTGATTCTCTGCCGTGGTGAACTTGAGTGTTGCGTGGTGTATTTATTTTGTGTTTTTCTCCTGTTTCCAACATAATCCTTAACTCCTTACTAAAGGTACTGTAATCGAGACTTTGATGATGAAAAGATCCTCATTCAGCATCAGAAGGCTAAGCATTTTAAATGCCATATTTGCCACAAGAAGTTGTACACTGGTCCAGGCTTGGCTATTCATTGCATGCAGGTGGGTTCCTTGTTCTGCTTTACTTCCTGAGTTTTACTGGAAACAACAGAGTGCATACTGAACATACTTTGCTTAGTAGGACAGTTTGCACTTGCTCACTTTGAATGTGTTTCAGGTACACAAAGAGACAATCGACAGTGTACCGAATGCAATTCCTGGAAGAACAGACATCGAACTTGAGATCTATGGTATGGAGGGCATTCCAGAGAAAGACATGCAGGAAAGAAGGCGAACGTTAGAACAGAAATCACAAGGTTTGTACATTTCCATGAACTCTTCTTGGCAATTTGAGTAAAAGCACAATGATTGTATCTTTGTATATGCTTTGCTTAGATGACAGAATTAAATATTTTCCAATGGTATTGCTGTAAGGTGAAGGGAGTTTCCTGGGAAGTAGCATTATGTAATGAGAGCCAGTGGAGCACGGTGCTTACAGTGCACTGTACATTTTAGGGTATCCCATCTTGGTTAATTGTATATTCTATAACTTTATTTCTAAAAGACTGTGTGCTTACATTAAAACCAATCCACTATTTATTTATTTAGTAGAAGCTGGGTTAATTAACATTCAGCATTACCTTAAGTATGACCATCACCTTTCTGCTTTCAGAGAGTCAAAAAAAGAAATCAAACAATCAGGACGACTCTGATGATGACGACGATGACGATGATGAAGCAGGACCCTCAGCGCAGCAGGTTGCTGGAGTCCAGCCCCAGGCAAGCTACGCTGCTCCAATGGCCCAGCTTGGGATGCCTCCTGTGGCTGGTGCACCTGGGATGCACCCTGGAGGATATCAAGGCAAGGATCTCACGCTATACGTTGGGAATTAATACTGACTCAACTTAACAAAATGCTCATACGTTCACTTTGAGTTAGACCATTATACTCGTTCAAAGCTCAAATATGAAGAATCTTCGCTCACTCTGTCAGGCACTCCGAAAGAACTTGTAAATTAATGGCAGGACTTATTTTGTGTCTTCAAAATATCTGTAAAGACATTTGAGGAGGATACAGATGGATGTGTTACTGTAGGATTAGAGTTGTAAATTATGGGACATTGATCTTTTGAATGTGACAACCATGTGCAAAACCATGACCTGGTTCCACATCTGATAATTAGGTACAGGGCTCCAGAATTATGCGACCAAAATTTTTAAGTGTGCGACTAATAATTTTTCAAGGTCGCACTTGTGCACCTGGCGCTGCCCGGGTGAAAACATAAAATAAAATTTCGCAAGCGCATCATCTCTGTGTTCTCGTGTGACCGAACTCACACACTCATGGTAGGATGATATTGTGTCCTAAACCAATAAGAGACAGAGCTTGGGCGGGTCTTTGCCTTTGATTGGCTGTGGTCCTGTTCACTAAATTGTGTGTGTTTAAAAATTGCCGAGCCCTGGTCCTTCGGCGACAGCATCAGACTCGGAACCAGAGCAGGAAACAACTGAGTCTGGGATAGAGCCCGGCTCCGAGACCCAAATTAAAAAGGTCAAAATATATTCCTTCAGACAGGACTGGCTGAAACAATTTCCCTGGCTGAGGTACAACAAAGGACGTAACGCAATGCACTGCGTGTACTGTCAGGAGTGCTGTCAGAATGTGGCCGGAAATAGTGCATTCGGGAGCGGGTCAACAACGTTTCATATCAAACTTTTATTTGGAAATGTTTTATTTTGCTTAGTGTTTTAGTTTGAAATTTAGTTTCAATTTCAGTGAAGCACTTTAAACACTTTATTTTTCTATTTTTATATAATTGTGCTTCAAATAAAGAGCAAGAGCATAAAAAGCATTTCTCTACACCTTATTCTTGTTTAAAAATCATTCACATTATTTGAAAGTTATGGAGAGTAATTAAAAAGGTGACCTTATGGCGTTAAAGGCGACGCAATGAAAAATTTGGGTGCACCTACATTTTGTGCTGGTGCACCAAAAAAAAAAAAGTTAGGCGCACCAGTGCAACCAATGCAAAACGTTAGTCTGGAGCCCTGAGGTAGTATAGTTGTCAGCTTTTCTGTTTTTGAGCATGTCTTAATCACATCTCTGTTTTAGTCCTAATCTATGGCTTCAAATACATAGTTATATACCTGAACCACACACTGCTGTTGCTGTGAAGCGTCCATAGTGCCAGTAGGTTCTGACCTGCTATCTGATAACAATGTAGCAAAACTTGGTACAAGAAACTGTCTAGATATAGCAGGAAAAGGCTGTATAGGTTGTTTTGTTATATGTTCAGTTGCCTAGGTGTGTAGCTTCCTGTTTTGGGTGATTTAGTGTTGAGTTACTGGTAAACAAAACATTTCTTCTGGCTCATTGTTACAGGAATGCCTCCAATTATGCCGGGCGTTCCTCCCATGATGCACGGCATGCCTCCTGCCATGCATGGAATGCCACCAGGGTAAGAGTACTCTCGTTGACTGTGTTGAATGATACCATATCAGATTCAAGGCTAATTTCTGTTGTTTTCATATATAAATTAGATAGTGACTCCTAATCATCATTATCATACATTGCCTTTTTGCAGCATGATGCCAATGGGCGGAATGATGCCTCCCATGATGCCAGGCATGCCCGGTTTACCCCCCGGTGAGTTGTTAGACACTTTAATATCCATTTGATGTAAGTTGACTGAAAAATTGGTCATGATCCTTCTGTGCACTCTGCTTGCTTATTTTGCCTCTTCATGTTTTTATTGTAATGATGTAAGAAGGATTATTGGACCTTTTTTTTGTTTGATTGTTCAGGAATGCCACCTCACATGGCTCCAAGGCCAGGGATGCCCCACATGGCCCCAGCCCCCGCAGCAGGAGCGATGCCCAGTCGACCGGTAGCACCAGCGGCCCAGCCCGCCGTCACCAAACCCCTCTTCCCCAGTGCAGCACAGGTGGGTACCGGCCAATGTTTCTGTAAGCCTGTCCCCTTATTCAAGGTAGATAGTTGTCTGCATTTTATCCTTCTATATGGTTTCTTACCAACAAAGCACTCTATAATACACGTTTTATTTCCCAAATCATTCATTTCGGATGTTCCGTTTCCCGTATTTCCTATAGTCAGCTGTACCCCTTTTTTCTGTCTTTCACTCCCCATTTCATTTGTTTATTTATTTTTTAAATCAGTGTCACTATTATATAGTAAGGTTTGTTCTCATAGTTGAATTTAGATTATGTGGACATGTTACATGCCAATGCTGTGATCTCCTTTCCACCATGCTGCAGATGGGCTCTGGTGTTCATAGCAGCACAGCAGCTGTTTCCTCTCCACCTGCAGACCTTCAGTCTGTCTCCTCCCAGCCTCCCTTTCCTAACACGCCACAAGTATGCTCACAGTCAGGACTTTGACTTGGACTGTGGCAGCTGCATGTTGCTTATTTATTAACTCTGCCTGTAAATTTTGTTGTAAACTAGGCTCATTACTGACAGCATTTGCCTTGTAAGCCTACTTGTACATCAAAGTGAGCACGTTGGCCACAATGTTTGTGTCAGAGGATAATTATCCGTGACAATAGCTGTGTCTGTGAGCTTTATCGTTGTGCATGTGCTTTAATTAACAGAGAATGAGGCATAGCAATGGATTTACATGGCTCTTATTTTGCATCATCCACCCCTCCTAACCCCTTAAGCATGAATTCAGAAACACTTTTTCATTTTCCACAATCTGAATTCTTTGTCTGTTGATTAGTACTGTGCTGTACTCTTTTGAGTTTCATCCAATAATTAATTTACTATTCTAGATTAGGGTTGCAAAGTTCCGGGAATTTTCAAAGTTGGAAACTTTCCATGGGAATATATGGGAATTAATGGGAATATATGGGAATTAATGGGAATAAACTGGATATTTTTAATACATAACCCATTGCTATTAACCTATTTGGGTTAATTGTATTGTACGCATATAACCATAGCCATAGTAAATCAAAGAGAGCATGCAAGCTACCATCATATGTTAAGCTAAAGGTCAATGGTTTGGGCTACTACTTATGGTGCTATCCATTTGTCTCGTAAATCCCCCGCCAGAGTTGTTCTGCTGCGAGAACGTGACGTAATTGCCTGGCTTGTACCACTTACAGCGTTCCATTTGTCTTTGGGCATTACGAGTCGGAAAGAACATGGACGCCACCAGTGCAGCAGCTGTCTTGTTATTGCTTCTGGCTCATCTAAACAAGCTCAATGTGAAATAATGTTTTTCTACAGAAACACTAACATTTCAAGTAATTCCATTATTGCAAGTCTTACATTTCAATAATATTTTGCCATTTTCGCCAACAAGTGCTGTGGCGTTCGTCTCGAGCCACCAGGGGCAGTGGCAGGCTGGTGTTATTGTTAGCTACATTAGCCTATTTAGCAAACCAGCTAGAAAACAAAACTTTACATTGTATTGCACGCACAGCAACACCGTGCAATGCATAAATTGGTGACTGGACTAAAGCAGCAATGTAAACAAGAGCATTTAAAATCGACATTAAAATGACCAACGTAATCCAATCCAACTTTATTTGTTAAGCACTTTAAAACAACCAAAGTTGACCAAAGTGCTGTACAGGAGAATAAATAAGACATCATAAATAAAAGACAGCTCACATGAGGCGCAAAATTAGATATGAAATACAACAATAAAATGAAAAGACATAAAACATGAGTAAAAATAATAGCCATGCAATAAAAAGCAATCAAAATAAGAAATGAAATCAAGTAAATAAAGTCGACATCTTACTAGGTGTCAAAGGCCACAGAGAAGAGATGGGTTTTAAGACGGGTTTAAAAAACAGAGAGAAGAGGCCTGTTTAACTTGCAGAGGCAGATCATTCCATAATTTAGGAGCAGACACAGCAAAGGCACGCTCCCCTCTTAGCTTCCGCTTAGTTTTAGGCACACTCAGGAGCAGCTGATCATCTGACCTGAGTACAAATACAAAGACAATACATTTCAATATTGTATGAATTACCCAAATTTTCCAGTTAATTCTCCTAAATTCCCATTAATTCCCATGCAAGTTTCCAAATTCGAATATTTCCAAAATGCCTCAGCTTATCTTTCCATGGAAAGTTTCTGGAAATTTACTGGAAGATGTCCGCCCCTTTGCAACCCTATTCTGGATACAAAGGATTTAACACGTTTTTAAGATTTAAAATGTACACCCCAGTTAAAAATAAATGGTGTAATTGTATATTGGGATAATGTAATTCACAAATCAAATTGATATATAATCTAAATGCTACCAATATTTCACTAGATTCCTGAGTGACCAAATCATGAATAAAAATGTAACTTTGAGTCTTTAATAACTGCACATTCTTAAATGTTGGGGGAGGTTGTATTTCTCTGTATAATTTATGCAATGTTGCAAAGGTGTAATCCATAGACTTTTATGTCCTAAAAGGTTTTTGTTTTTTAAGAAAGCATCAGTTTGGACTCTTCCCAGTCAGTTACCTGTATTGTGTCTTTGCACAGGCCCAGCAGAGCACTTCAGGAGTTGCAGCTTCAAATGTCCACAGTACAGCCGCCTCCGACCCGCCCAAAGCAACATTCCCAGCCTACACCCAGCCCTCTGTCTCCTCTTCCTCTTCCACATCTGTTTCTTCTAACCCCTCTAGCAGCACTGTGGCCAAACCCCCAGCCACAGTGACCAATAAGCCTGCCACCCTCACCACCACGAGTGCAACTAGTAAGTTGATCCACCCTGATGAGGATATCTCACTGGTAAGTTGCTTGAGCTTTCTATTTTGCCCTTTTCACAGTAAGTAATGACTGATACATATAATAGTGCATACAGAAAGGAATGGGTTGGTGTAGTATTTGAGAGTCAATCATGTATCGAATATCACTATCATAAAATTATATTTTTATGGAATGTGTGCTAAGTGTAAAATGGAGCCGTTAGATTGTATTTCCTTACTCTTAGTAGTTTCTCTCTTGTGGTTATGTTTAAGGATGATTCTGAACTTGAATGTCCTCAATGTGAAATCAGGGCACGCCAACATTGGTACCCAGTTCCTCATCATTTTGTGTTTTTATCTTTGTACTGTAAGGGGCATAACAGTGTTTCTTTAGTCTGAGTGTTTGCTTTGTATGTTCTGCCTGCCAACAGGAGGAGATGAAGGCCCAGTTGCCCCGTTACCAGCGTCTTATACCCAGGCCGGGTCAGGCCCATGCGGCTGCTCCCCCAGTGGCGGCTGTAGGCAGCATAATGCCCCCACAGCAAGGCATGCCACCACAGCAGCCTGGCATGAGGCATCCCATACATGGTAAGAAAACGCTTGTTAGGATATCGGTCTGTGTTGTGATTTTTGGTCCTTTTGGTTAATGCATCTGCATTTCTTAGTGCAGTATTTGTCATTTTATGAGCACAGACAGTCGTTCATTCTTTCTAAATGTTGTGTACCTTCAACACAAGTGTATATTTAACAGGGGTAATATAGTGATTTCTATATTTATTGTTTATTCTTCAACTTTGATATGTCTGACAATGTGAAGCAAAGTGTAGCTTTTATAAACGTTGCCTAATTTTTTGTTAATGTGATGAAACGTTGCAATAATAAAAATGTGCAATAAAAACTAAAACGTATGGGACACTTTGCCGCTCCTTAAGCCGCCCAGGGTGCTGCAGCACTGACACAAGGAAGTACTTCTCTAGGCCTAAAAAAAGAGTGAAACATCTTGAAGTCGCCTTGTACAAATCTGTGTGTGTGTGTGTGTGTGTGTGTGTGTGTGTGTGTGTGTGTGTGTGTGTGTGTGTGTGTGTGTGTGTGTGTGTGTGTGTGTGTGTGAAATTGAAGGCGTTTTCTGACATTATTTAAAGAGGGCTTGTTGAAGCTAGTCACATTTCTCTTTAATTACTTGATATTAAATACACATTTATCGATTGAGATTAATTTATACAAGCTACAGTTTTCACCTCACCTGTTGAATCTGTTTACAATTGCAGCATTAACACACAGTCTGCTCTCCCTGTGTCCTCTGCAGCTCAGTATGGGGCTCCTCCTCAGGGCATGCCAAGCTACATGCCTGGAGGGATGCCTCCATATGGGCAGGGTCCTCCTATGGTTCCCTCTTACCAGGGAGGCCCTCCCATGGGCATGAGGCCACCCGTCATGTCTCCGGCTGGACGCTACTGAAGCAGCAAAGCAGCCACCACATTAGGTTTGAAGTTAACACCTTTCTCTCATCCATTTTCAAACCTAGCTGCAAGCAAAGAGCAGTAAGACCAGTGATGGCGAAGACCAACATTATTTGTTAGAACACGTGGACATTAAATGTAACATCTTTATTGGAAAACACCACATAAGTTCCTGAAAACTATTTTGTTGTTATTTGATTACATGTGAGGATATATTTTTCCCCCCCCTAGGTTTCACTCAGGTTAATAGAAGTGAAGTGTGTTAAAATGATTCATATTTCTTTTGAAGCTGCTGGAGTTACATGAACGTACCAACTCCTTACAAAGGCAAGTTTCTCTTGTAAACATTTGTTTTGATTTTATTTTGTTTTTTTGTTTTTTTGTTTTTTTTGTAAATTGATTGAGGCCCTCACAGCATGCTTAAGTGCTGTTGGACTTGCGTCCCCAACCTTGGTTGGTGAGGGTCTCAGTGATGAAAATGATTCCAACTAAGTAGTGTTACAAATTCTGACTCATCAGTCTCTAGCTTTATTCTTATTTCAGGTTTGTTTTTAATATTTCCTGGTCAAAGAGGGTACCTGTATGCATCCTTTGTAATGTTTTATGAATCTGTTGTAATAAAATTCATCTTGAAATCCAACGCTGGTTTGTCCTGACGTACGTGGAGGTGAGTCATGAAGGTTTGTACTGGTGTTGTAATTCTTGACATCTTACGGTACTTTTTAACTACGGGATTCATCAGGTATTTAAAAACCAAGTTTGCCATCATCAGAGTACACCTTACATTGTCATTGTCAAAAGGCTGGATATTAAAGTACAAACTGAACTGAAGATTTGGTGTGCTTAAACCTTGTGCACCACCAGCCTAAAACAAAGATGTTGGCCAACTTCTGGTTCAGAATACTGCATGTTACCTCATTATAACGATGGAAAAAACTGCAGATTAAATTCTGATACGTAGATTTACTGTAGCACACGTACACAGCAGTGAAAGAAACTAAACTTCAGTCCTGATTCATTAACTTTTTTTTTTTTTTCTGTACATGCATACCAGTACTTAAAACATGCATGAATGCTATAATGTTAGTGTTTGTAATTTCTCATAGTCAAGCCCCCATAATGCACTACAGGGGAGCAAGCAAAACCACAAACCCAGCAATGCAGCAGCTCTGTTAAATTCCAATTTCTGTGAAGCTCAGTTGTCAGTTTTTTAGATTGAAAGTTGATTAATGCTTTACATTCATTCTTTGAAGTACAAGGTTGGTAATGTATTTATTTTAGAGTCAGTACATATTGTTGATTGACTGATGAATCAGAAATTCAGTGGTTATCAAGTTAATTGATTTAGTTCTGTGTAACTTCCCAATGGTTGCCAGATGCTAAATGGAAAATGAGTTATGATTTACATTAGCAGGTCCCTTAACTGCCAGGGTGAAGGAATCATGAAGGAACAAATAGTCACAAGGAGACCATCAGTACTGATGGCACAATAGTACTTCAAACGATGGCTTAAGAATGACCTTAAATCAACACCTGTGAGCATTTCAAGGGAAAATATTTTAGATTGGCGTTTATGGCAGGGCTAGTTTGTATTGCTGGTTGGTTTTGTGTTTTGTCCATCCTTTCTATTCTTAAAAATAAACCTGATTGATTGTGCAGAGATGTAGACAGCAAGTCTGTAATGCACATTGATGGATAATAAAAAAAAGGCAGTGCAAGAAATCTGTATTTCCTCTGCCCATCTCACTTACTGCTTTGTATTTGTTTTTGTTGTCTGTAGCCCATCCATATCAGCCTTAAAACCCACTCAGCTGGCATGACAGGTCAGTTAAACCCAGTAAGTACCTGATCTTTATTATAGTGTGGGTCTGTCCTGTACAACTGGATGCTAGGCTTTGTGTTTCATGATGTGTTTTAGTTAGAGTATGTCATTCAAATGTATAAGATAAATGACAACTCTTCCAAGAGGTGTTGTGTTAAAGAGATATGTTATTACATTGATATTGGATAGTTTATTTTAAAGGTACAAGAACTTTGGCATTGAAATGTAAATGTTGAATTTTAACGGTTTTATCCTTTTTGTATCAACTGGACTAACATGTTAGGCATTAAAGGCGTCGGTCCTTCATGTTAAAGGGTCAGCTCACTCGAATAAGAAGAATGATCACTTTTCTGTAGTGGTTCCCAACCTTTTTTGGTTTATGATCCCCTTAAATGAGTATTCCACTTCCATAAGGTGAGAGATTTAAAAAAAATTAAAACAGCGGTGGCCAAAATATACTGACCCTAAATTACTCAAGTTCCCTGAACTGTTTTCAGAGGTTCAGTGCTGGTAGTTCTTGTGATGAGCAACTGATCCTCGTGTAAAATCTGTACAGTGGCCCCCTTTTTTTTAAAAATAAAGCAATTTCTACTTGTGACAACATGTCACAGATTACGACCTCGAACATGAACTAGGAGTGGTTCCACCAAAGAGTGAGGTTTTTTTTTTCCCTCTCCGATTATTTCACTGAAGGATTTTTGTAGACCTGAAGAAGTGAAAGTGGGTCTTTATTAAACCTTCAATAATCTTGTGACCCTTAAGATTCTCTATGGGAGTCCGACCCCAGGTTGGGAACCACTGATCTAGCAGATGGGTTTTGGTTTTATAAACCAAGGTTTAAAGATTCTCTCTTTACCCCCAAATCAAATTTATGTGAATAGAATCTCATTTTTGGTGATCACAGAAACTATTACTGAACACAGCTAACACTTTTTATAGGGACTATAAGGGTAATGTTGCAGTTAAATTAAACTTACTGGGGCATAAACTAGTATCTCAAAATCTGGACACATAAAACCGTCAGCATGGATTTGGGTGAACTGACTGACTTTGGGTGAAGTAAAAGCTCAGAATGTATATATACTAAAGTTTCCATTATGCAGGATAGCTCTTATATGTAAGGAAAATGTTTCTTTTAAACTAATGAGTTCAAATGTTACATTTTTGTAAATTTAGTCCCGACAAACTGTCACGAAAAGTTAAAATTCCATGTTTCTATTTCCAACTCATCTTTGGATCAGGTGTGTTTGTATTTGGATGAATACAAGCTGTCCTATAAAGAACAATTGTCCAGAAAGTAACTTGATCTTTTAATGAAAATGTGACACATCACAATGTCAAATTCATGTTTTTTCTTTTCAATAAAAAATTATTTTACTGCCACTTGTTTGTCTTCACTTACTAGATTGAGGTGAGGTCTGTCTGTCTGTAAACAGATTCACATTAGACTCAGTACTCCTCATGATGTCAATAGTATATACTGTAATATGACAGGGTACCAAAAAGATACAGACTCAACAGTAAAATAACAAACTAATGATGAATATATATGAGGATATAGTCATTTATAAATATTTTAATTTGTTTATTTAATATTGGCCTTTTTGTAATACAATACAATTCTCACAGCAGCTTTATATATGTCTTTAATTGAAATTGTCTACAGCATAAGTAAGTACAGCCATTAGATGCGTTGAGTAAAAACTAATGAACTGGAAACTTCTTCTGGTGAATTGTTTACAATTCTAGGAATTAGTTAGTCACTTTTTTTTTTGTGGTTAGAAGTATGAATGAGGGCAGACATGCTCTTTTAAAATGCACACATAGTTTGAGCCCAACTATTGTTAAAGATTTATTAATGTACTTGCAGGCAAACAAAAGTTTAGCTGATCAATAAAAGTAATTAAATGCATTTATAAAGACCCTTGAGCTGCAGTCTCAAACTGCAGTAGCATGTAGACAAAAGCCGTCTGTTTTAAAGACGCTCATTGTGGTTTCCTGCTGGACCAGAAGAACAATGCAACAGTGGGTCTTCAGAGCTGATAATGCATTACAAGGGTGGCTGCTGGAGACCTGGAGATCGTTTAGGCTGATACACTGAGCATACATAGCACCACAGTGGAAACCACCGATTTAGTGATTAACATTGCTTATTTTTAGTTTTAAAGAGTGAGAACTGAGTATCAGCTCTTCGTGTGTTTTTCATAGAGAAATAAGCACTTAGACTTTGCTTGCACACCCTAAATTAACTATCTTTTTTTCTGTTCCTCATTCCGTATTCAAATTGTGTTACAGCCTTGCAGAGGTCAATGAAATACTAATTTCTTCATTTGTTTTTTCATTTACAACTCTTTCTCGTGTCAAAACTGCAGTTAAGTGTGTGAAGAGTGCGAATGCGGTTAAAGTATGTGGAACTCCCCACTAGTCAGAAATGAAGAAGCCTTTTGAAAGCACCCCAAACCAACATACACATATCTCAATTGTATTGCAGTATGGGGACAGATACAGATCTCTCAAAACTATCAACATGACTGTTAGAGATACACCCTTAGAGATAAGTGAGAGCTGTTTGACCACTTCATTGTTTTGGAAGTCACAAATATGACTCTTTGTCTTTGCACTGTGACCCAAGTCCTAAAATATAATGCCATTTTTACAAGATAATATTAAATTTACACCAATCATAAATGGTTTTTAAAAATGTGTATTTATTATTTAGCATATAGCACAATTTTTTCACACTTTTAAAATACAGTTTTTAAACTTTGGGCTTGGGCAAAGGTAGGTATTTTCAAGTCAAAAGGCTCAAGTCCAAGTGAAGTCAGGAGTCCGTGTTACAGTCCAAGTCTTTTTTGATTTTTTTGCAAAAAATCTGGCGTCCACTTCTTTGGGAAATAGTACACATACTTACAGCTGCAACAAGGAACTTTAATTATTTTGGTAATTGTAGTGGCCTCTGTGGACAAAAGCTGTGGTGTTTCCACCAAATCGCTTTATTGATTTCAAGGGGAATTATACCTGATAGCAGGCATTAAGCATAATTATATAAAAAAAGCCAATCTTCTCACTGATGGTCTGGTGTACTTATGAAAGTCATATAGAGACACCAGTATCAAATTGAGACTGTTTCATAACCTGTTAGAAACTCTGTGTAGCAGTTTTACAAATTGAAGAAAAAGTATTCATTTAGAAACTTTTCTCGTGTCTACACTTCAGTCAAATATGGTTGAAATTGATCAAACCCTTTGCCACTCAGAAATGAAAAAAGCCTCTTGGACGAGCAGCTTCAAGAACAAAACCATAAATCCAGCGGCTTTTCACGGTAACCACAGTTGTTCTTAGTCGTTTAGAAGTCTCAAGTCTCCCAGAATAGTCTCAATTCACAAATCTTGAAAAACAGTCTTTCATTTTCTTATTGCTGACCATTAAATGGCAAGACCATTTAACCCCTTTCCTTTCAAAACTGTGAAAAAAGGATTGGTTTTTTTTCATTTTATACATTTTTCAAGTCAATCTCAAAACATTTACATTGAAAAGGTTATTAATCATTGTAATCGTTCCATACTGTCTGTGAAAAGTTAATATCTTCAATATGTTTTTTTTCTTTCAATAGACCTAATAATGAAAGATTGAGGCTGTACAAGGCCCACATGATGGCGTTGTATTTTTTATTATTTTATTCAATGTCAAAAATTTAAAACGTACGACTCAAATGTTTTTGTTGTTTGGCTGGTCAAGCCTGGAGCTGCATATTTATCGATTAAAGCTGCAGTAGGTAACTTTTATGAAAAATAACCTTTTATCGTATTTGCTGAAATTTTCACTATATCTACAGGGCCTGGACATAAATATAAAGACGCTTTGGGTTGGAGGCTTGAAGATATTTGATTGTTGTTGTATCTCATCCCAGGGTCTCCGTATTTGCCACCCTGGCTATGAGACTCAACAATCAACCGTCTTTCTTGGCTCCGGTGGATTCTTGCAAATGTCATTCTTGCAAATTGGCGAGAGCAAGCCGGAGGAACCAGATTTTATCATATATTATCTGTCTCATGTGCTACTGTCAGGATATAGTGAACGTTCCAGCAAATATGACAAAAAGTTATTTTTACCTACTGCAGCTTTAAGTCAGCAGGCCTTCTATATAGAAAGTCATTTCCTCTGGAATATGCAAACATATTATGTCTGTTGAAAGTTTTTCTCAAGCATGTAAAAGACAATTCATGCAAATAAAAAAAACCCTACACTTTGTGAATGAATTGAACTAAAATAGTTGTGTCAGGACTGTGTAAAACATGGATCTTTAGGGACCTCTATGCATTTGTTGATTCTTACTGCGCAGACACTTCAATTCTGATGTTAAACCTTCTGTCCCAGCTCTGTTGTTACATTTTTAATTCTTTACCACAGTCAGAATGAGCTGATCCATCATATGTGGTGTTGAGTGAGTGTGTTTCCTCTTGTCTAGTCTTGAGGTTTGAAAGGAGGAGCTTCGTGGAGTTCCTCTTGGTTTCATTTACAGTTAACCAAACTTGTGACACTCAGTTTTGCTTGTGTCAGTTCTGTCATGGTTGACAACACTGACGTCCCTCAGGATCTTAATTAGTGTCTTCTGCCTGTATGAAAGATGACTAGGATCCAGTACCTGGCTTATCTGTGGACTCTGGTCATCATTACACAGACAGGATGTGGTAAGTTTGGTTCTGTTGTTCTAACTTGTCTGATCATTAGTTTTTTTCTTTTCTGTTTGAATTGTAGGAATTTATCAGGAGTTAATTTCTAATACAGTGGGTGGACAAAGGAGTAACACGTCACACCACTTTAAGAAAAACCAAAATTTTTGGCTGTTTAAATAACTTATTTTTAATAATTTTAAAATATTAATATTAATATTTTAGGCTGCAGTTTGTAGTGGTATCACATTGGACTATACTACTGGGTGTTGCTGTCATTTTGTTCATCTCATTTATATATTGTTTTTATTTTATAGCATAGTGTGTGAAATTTTGCTAATTTGTCGCATCTAATATTACATTTATATATAATTCACATATTGGATATATAATATATATATATAATATAATAACATAATGTAATTGTTTCTAAAATACTGACTTTTAATTTGAAACGTATACACGTCTTAAATTAGGATAAGTTCTCTCATCGGACTAAAAGCAGATGAACTCTAACACATTTCTTTTTTTTTGTTTTGATGAAGTATGCGGTGATATTCAGTTTTTGGAGAGGCATGAGGGGGAATCTGTGGTTCTTCCCTGTGTGGTTGATCAGAGAAACCCTTCGCCCTTTGCTATGTACCTCAAGCGCAGATGGCTGCAACCAGGTGAAGTGCTGTACATGCACACCGAGACGGAGCTTCATGTAAAAAATAACGACTACATAAGCCGCGCCATTGCCAGTGGAGACCCGAGCAGCCACTCTCTGAATGTGACCATCTCTCAGCTGAGGGCCAGTGACACTGACCGCTACTACTGTGAGTTTTATGTCGGTGACAACCTTGGACTAGACAAACCATTGCCTGAAAGCACAGAGTTCTTCCTCCTTGTGAATGCCGGTGAGTTGTAGGGTTTTCTTTTCTCATTTCATCCCACACACTTTTCAGCAGTTTGTCACCCACAGGAGGTTAAACTTTCCAAAACAACAACCCACGTTACCACACAAGAAGGTCAAAACATCTTACATGTATCGACATGGTCTTTCTTATGAATTAAAGAGCTAACTAAAGCTATAAAGTATATTATGCTGGAGGAGGATACACGCCAATCAGCAGCCTGGACATGCATTACCTCATCTTATACCTCATACTTCAACATTACATAGTGCTGGTTCCAGATCTGAAAATAAAACCCCAGCACTTATACCGCCACCAAAAAACAAGTAAAAGTGAAAATCATAGTTTTATTAAAATTGAATTGAGAAAGTGTTTTTTCCTGGATGCAACAATACACAGTACAGTAAATATTAATATACACCCCAAATATAAATTCCTGTACCCCAGATATACTTTTTTTTTTTTTTTTTTACAGCAGTCTGAACATGCTTTCAAGGGTATTGATACATAATATAAATACATATTTTAGGATACCCTGAAGGTTCTGTCCAAAAAAGTGTTTGTTGACTACACACACATTTTGTCTTTGGTTGATTAGATTGTAAAGGTTGCATTCAGTTAGTCCTATCTGGGTACATTTATAGTGCATGTGCTCAATATATAATACATTAAGAACTCCTCCTAATAACCTTGCTGCTGCTATCCCCAAAAATATTTTGATCATCCAGAGGAAAGGGAAAAGTAAAAATCACATGAAATCTCTGAAAGAGGTCAGAATGCTTTACTCCAAATCATCTCAGTGTATCCCTCAGCCAAAAGGTCATATTCTAAGTGTTATTCCCTCTCCCCTCTGGAGATACCCCTGGGTCAGTGGACATAGGGTTGGTAGAGACATGTGCTGGGGGCTCGGCTGTACTCCCCTGTCTCCCCCCAAACGGGCAGGGCTTGGCTGTGGAGGGGGTGAGTCTGAAGCGACAGAAGGGCCGGGCACCTGTGGAGGTGTTGTACCACTCAAAGCATCACCATGGCAGTAGCACTCCATCCTCCTTGTCCAAGTTTCCCACCGAGAAGTTCCAGTTGTCCTCGGTGCCCGGACCCAGCGGCATCACCTACAACCTCACCCTGCAGCAGTTGCAGCCAGACGACAGCGCCCTGTACAGCTGCCAGCTGCTCCTGCAGGGCAGGTCCAGCAGCAGCACCAGTCTAGGAAGAAAACCGTTCTTTGTTTCTGTGCAAGGTGGGTCACAGTGGGACTTAATGGCCAGGTTACTCAAACTAACCTACATTTCTTTTTTTTCAGGATTAGCTCCTTCTCTTTTGTGCTGTTGTTTCAATGTCTCTGAGTGTCTGACCTATCTGCCCAGTTCTGATATCTCAAGATGCTGGCCTTCTACTAACATAACCATTACTGATAATATCCATAACGATGACAATGACCTTTGTCCATTTAGTCCAAATAATGATTTGAGTTGAGTATGTTCAGGTTTCAGATGTCACATGCCCTGAAACATTATGCAAAAGTCTTCCGATCACTTCCTTCAGTTTCACAATAGCAGTGTTCCCTTATTTTAATTTTACTTGTATGTCTGTGAGTGTGTGCTCAACTGAAACACTAGACCAAAATAGACCTCAGTAACGGATGGCAATATTTTTTTTTATTTTTCTTTTCTTTTCCTTCATGTAATGAGGGTAATCATTCAGTCAGATAACGCATCAAACAATCTAGTGGTATTTATCTTATGTATGTAGTCCTATAGCCTGTTAACAGTGTGCTAGGGATTGTTGAATCAGACTGTACGGTGTGATGTATTATATTAAAATTATAGGCTTTAAAATATTTTACTTTACTTAGACTAATAATAAATGTATGCTTTTATAGTTTAAGCAAACAATAAAAAAAATGGAAAGTGCTTTTCCATTATAGCTGAGATGTTAGGCAACATTGGGCAGTGCCATAAACCACTCTTTCACAGATTTTGAAATCATAATTATGTCTTAAAGATATTTCTTATTGTCAACAAAACCCATGAAAAGACAGAAATAAAATAGGTTGGAGCACTGCTGAAAAAACACTAATGAGCCACACTGGTAAATGGACCTGTACTTGTATAGCGCCTTTCTAGTCTTCTGACCACTCAAAGCGCTTTCACACACATTCACTCAGTGATGGCAAAGCCCATCAAACAGAAACTAACATTCATACACTGATGCATGGCATCAGGAGCAATTTGGGGTTCAGTATCTTGCTCAAGGATACTTTGACATGTGGCACCAGGAGCCGGGGATCGAACCCACAACCTTCCGATTAAGGAACGACCCGCTCTGCCTCTGAGCCACAGCCGCCAGCACAGGCTGATATTTATTCCTTATTCACATCATTCATCCTTTTTTTTTTTGGAGTAAATCCAACACAAACTGTCCAGCTGCTTTAAATATTCACTACAACAAACACAACAAATGTGCATTAATTCACAGCTGAAAGTCTCCAACAAATACACAATTTACTTCAGCTGTTGAAAACTGCAATGTCCACCTGTTTTACCAAATTCTTTGGCCTATAAACTATTATACTATTAATTTGTGGTCTGTTTTTAAAGAGGGATCCGGGCCAGGAAGTCAAAAAGACACCACTGATTTAGCTTTTTTTAATTTAATCTATCATCAGTTTTTGACAGGAAAATATTCCTGTATAATTTAGGACATTGACTCATAGGTTATTTAAAATAGATTATTGGACTCCTGTCTGATGATAACAGCCGTTTATTTTCCTGTTCATGAGCAGTTTGGGTGTTTGCATTTGATCTTTGTGTTATATAGAAGCTTATCTGTCCCTCAAAATAATAACTAACTGCAGCCTGAAACTTGGAAGGAAGTTTGGCTCAGTGGCTTTCAAGGTGCCTTTTAACAACTTACTAGCATGTACTTTGCAAGTGTTTTTATCTTATGAATCTACATTTAAGTGTGAAAGACAAGAATGTGTTGTGGGACGGAAACTGAATGCTGTCAGTGTGGTTTCTCGGGGGGGGGTCTGAGCGTTTGTGTCCTGCACAGCAGCAGTGAAGCGGACGCTCTTATTTTTAACATTTTTCTCTCTGCTTCTTCACAGGCACTCAGTGTAGCTGTCCCAGCTACTCTACCCTGCTGTATGCTTTGTCCTCAGCTGTGGCCATTCTCGTTTTCCTCCTTGGATTTGTGTTGATTTATCAAGTGAGTGGGGACCTGCGGTATAATGGGCTGCTCAAACACTACACAAGAGTAAGGGTAAAGGGGAAAATAACACGAAAGTAGCACCTGCCTGCTGAGAGCGTGCCATTGAGTTCCTCTGCAGCTCACCACAAAACCACACTAGTTTCATAACTTGGTGCTGACAGTTTTGCCAGCATGTTTTTCTCAAAATTCAATGGGGAAGGCAGTGAAACATCTACTATACTTTTTAGTTTATTTTTAAGATGTGTATACGAGTATTGAAGCACAGTGTTTTTTTTACAAGTAGAGTAGTAGAACAGTACAGTGAGGATTAGACTTGGTGAGGCAGCTTCCTATTAAAGGTGTTGCCTCTAGAGAAAATGACAAACTCTGATTTTAACACAGGAAATCGAGAGTATGTTAACTCTGTTTGTCCCCTCCACTGATTTGTTCTCCTGTCTCTGTGACTGTCAGGGCAAATCGCGTCGCAGAGTCAAGGCACACCATCAGGCCCCCATCTACGAGGATATGGCTGGTGTGCAGCTTGCCAGTCAAAAACTGGCCTCTCGACATCTGGAGGAAATGGAGCCCTCTGAGTACAGGAACTGCCCTGTAAAGAAATCCTGTCCTGAAAACCATTATGAAAGCCCCACTGGGGCCCTTCACCCCAGGAAGGAGTCTCAGAGACCAAATATTTGATCTTCTTACCAGCATCATGAACTAGACCAGCTTATCAACTCAGCTCCCTGAAACTCACTGGACTCCATTTAGCACTTTTTGTTAAAAACATTTGAACAGCTAAGATTCTCCTCAGACAGTTTTTTTTTAAAATTGCATGTATATTTCACCATTTGAAGAGTGTTTATATTTTGGCTCTTTTCAAGAGCCTTTATAAATATTGGCTGCCAATGGGGTGAGTGATATGGACAAAATCTTCCATCACATTTAAATGCCAATGCAAAATGTTGAAAGACATTTTCTGAAAAAATGAATTCATAAATTATAAATTAATTAATAAATTGACATTATTGGATAAAATAACCAGACAGGAATGTCTGTTTTTGGCTGCTTCAACAAATTAAAGCTGCCCTGTGGAGTTTTTTATTACTGCCTGTTTACGTTTGTTTCTTACCAAAATGCATTGTGTGTCCATAAGGTCTAACTGAATGCACTGCCTCCCTTAGCTTAGTTTTGAATACATTTAAAACCTACACTTAGTTTATTAGTTTATTTATTAAAACAAATGTCCTGCAATAAATCCTTCATCATGAAGGGCGGATTTATTGCAGGACTGCTAGACTGCATTAGTTTTAGCTGACATAGCTGATATACGGTCATATCACCCACCCCTAATATACTGTATGTTAAATATCCTCTTGTGCTTATATTCAGTATGCATTAAAATAAAGTTACTTTAAATCAATATGAATCAAAACTGAAGCAAACTAAGAACTCTGTGTTGTTTTTTAAAAAAGAGACAAGACATCTAGTAACAGCCAAGAAAATTTGTAATTTATTAATATAGTCCGAAAGAAGCTCCATAATCCATGGAAACATTTTTTTCCGGTGCATGTCCTTAACAATCACATTCTATGAGGAGAAAAAAGAACAACATTAAAAGCCACAACTTTGTATTTCAGTTACAGACATTTTTCCTTAATGTTTTTTTTTTTTCAAAGTAAAGAGAAAGGCAAAGGCAAAGTACCCCCATTCCCCCACCCACCCTCCTCCCCTTAAAAAACAGACAGCCTTAAAAGTCATGGGCTTTTTTTTTTCAGTACAACCCACAGTGCTTTAGCAGGATAAGCGCTCATTGGTTAAGGATTACACAGCATGGCGACGCAATGTAAAGTTTTGCTAAAACATTAGATGATGATAATGATGATGATGATGATGATTATGATGATGATGATGATGATGATGATAATAAGGGGGGGTAGGGAGTAGAGTGGAGGAAATTTGAGCAAAGAGACAAAACAAGAACAACCCTACATCGAACCCTGAACCCCAGAGCCTGAGTCGACAAACGCCCGCAGTACAGCAGCTGGGTTTGGACTCTTCCCTCCCACTTGTGCATAGATCATGATCCTTTAAAAACCAGCTTTATTCCTCGACTTCAACCCGCCTCTAAAAACCATCTGTTACATGTTAAGAAATCTCTCAACTATTGAATACCTGCCACAGAAACAGACACGTTAACAGACAGGAGAGGTGATTAAAAATAAAAACTTCTTGCACGATGCTCCTGAACTACAGGATGGAAACTTAAAAAGAACAAAACATACAAATGCATTTTCTGTCACTGTCTTTTTGACAATCAAACCATTGATCATTGTTTAAATGTAAAGCAATTTCTACTTAGATTTCACATGTAAAGCACTCCACTTTTTTCAAAAGTTGATTCTCAGTCTTATTTGGTAAATATATAACTTGCTACGAACTTTTTTTTTTTTGTTGTGTTTTAAAGAAACAATGGTACTCTCTATATTCTGTTAAACTCATAACCTTCAGTGCTTGCTTGGAGTTTAATTGTTTTCCGTTGCTTTTTTCCCCACACAAACGTTAAACCTTAGAAATGTTGGAGTTGGTATCTGGAACCCTGGCCTTCCTGAGACAAAATCCATATCTTTTTTTTTTTCTTTTGAGTGTGCAAGATAGTGAGCAAACTGCGTCGCTTACAGAAAACATATAATCACAACTCAATACATACAGAGATAGTCTGTCGACATTGAAAGAGAAATTAAAAATTGAAATATGACACAACACTGATCAATCCCAGAGTTCTTAAAGTAGCATAAATCTTCATTTTGCAAGATTTTCATGTCCATATTTGATGGAAGATGAAATTTGTCCTTTTATTTTTTACAACATTCCTGTTATAAATTTCTATCCTATTTCATTGAACTTCAGACAAATGAAATGCTTGTAAACGACAGGTGGCTTTTGCAACAAAAATAAAAAAACAACAGAAAAGATAGGCACCTCTGAAATGAGTCTTGTAACAAACTCACCTCCCACACTTTATCCCTTTCCATTTCTCCATGAAGTTAACATAGGGATTACTAGTCCTTCTACAGCTAGCTATGGCCACAGTTCTTTGTTTTTTTTTTCCCCTTTTTTGTTTTTTAGTTTTTTTTGTACTTTTTTCTATTTAGATTTTTTTCTCCATTTTTTTTTGTATAATTGGAACAAAATGGTGCAATACTCAATGATAATCCTTGTATTGGATTATTCCACAATAAAAGCCACTATAAGGTAGATAAACTTTTTACAGATAGAATGAAAAAAAAAATCCATTAAGTCCTTGAGTAAACATGTACACATGAATTGTCACCATCTCCCCTCTGTACTTAGACTCATTTATCTACGATTAGCTGAGTGAGGGGTAGAAGACACTCAGTGCAACGTTAGAAGATAATAACAATGTCTATCAGAATAGTTTTTGACAGAACAACAAACAAAAAAAAAAAAAAAAAAAGAAGAAGATAAAAATAGACACAAAATATAACATACTGAGTGGAACATAACAGCAGGCCATGTGCCCGGTACACACAGTTTCTTGCGCACACATTCATACAAACATCTGACTTTCAAGCACACATCTAAAATTACTTTTGCATTTTTTCCAAAGATTTTGTATTTGTAACTTAATGCAATACATTTTTAATATTCTCTAAAAGCCCCTAAGTGTACCTGTCAGATGGAGAGAACAAAAATTATTGACTTCACATTACGTTATTGGCGCTCCATGATTCAAGTATTTGTGTTCAATATTTTGTTTCGTTTTGATATGTTTGTGATTTTTTTATCAACTGGTTGGGTTGGGCTTTTTGACAGGCTAATTAACAAACAACACATATATACAGTACAAGCACTTCAAAGTACTGTAATATGTCATCAAAACCAGAACGTGCATATCCAACTCCATATAAGAAAGACATAGCTTTCAATCAATCAAGTATCAGTTTACACCCGACCCGAATTCTTTCATTCGTATCACTTATTTGCGGGGAAAATACATATTGCTCATTTTCAGTTGTATTAAACCAAGACCTTTCAAACAAAAATGAAAAGTTTCAGAGGTTACGATCCAAGAAGTCTGAAGAGGTGATACCACACACCATACTCACAGTATATATATATATATATATGTAGTGTATACATATATACTGTTATCTAGAACAGAGCTGTAGAGAGGAGAGCCTCTCGATGCTGGTGCAGCATGGGAAACCCCCTTCACTGTCAGGGTTCTCCAGTTAGTACAGGATGCTGGGAGGTCCTCGGCTATTGGGTCTGTCTGAGCTTGGATCAAGGCAGTTACAGAAACAGGCAATAGTGATTTTTGCTTGTGTGCTGCAGGACTGCAAGTCCTGAAAGGTAGCCTTTTCCCGTTTTCTTGTTTTTTTTTTTTTTTTTTTAATTTTTAAAACTTTTTTTAAAATGTTTTAAGACTTTGTACCTCTTGAAATGTGCCCCTCCCCTCCTGCTTATGCAGAGTGAGGAGAGTGAGGCTGATACAGTGGGCCCAAGCCATCTGGGTCTGTGGAAATGTACAGTTCAGTGGGCCCGCTTTGAGCAGGACACAAACATAAAAACGAGATAAATACAGCATCCACAAAAAGGCACCCCGGCCACCAGTCTACTCCTTTAGATGGTGGTAGTAGAGGCTGATGACCGGAGACGTTTCAGCTAGAAGTGCAGAGCTTTAACATATTATAGATCTTTTTTTTTTCGTTTAGATTTTTTAGCATTTTTAAGATTTTTATGTCAAACTTCATAAAAATGACGTTAAAATGCGATTTCATTTTTGGTTTTAAAAAAATATGTACCCGGGATTACCCATCATCAACTGTGCACTGTAGCAAACTGGAACCCCCAACTGAGTAAAGATTTTCTCCTTAGCATTGGGCATTCCCCACAAAAGCATTTAAAAAAACAAAAAAAAGAAACCTCAGTCGTTTAAGGGTGTGATGCTGCCGCCCATTTGTTTGATCCCTCCTGTCCCCCGCTGCACCCTCTGCAAAGGTTATCAAAGCTCCTCCAAACAGGGAACAGAAGTGCTCTCTATAAAGATACAGTATGACACAGCAAATTTATATTGGCACATTACATTGGCATCTTTTACATGTAATAAGGAGGCCCAAAAAGTAACGATAGGCCACCTTTTCAGAAAAGGATTTAATACAAGCCTTTTCCCTTCTAATTAGGATTAAGTTCGAGGCATGAGGTCTGTACATATTGTTTGCGCAGATGGCCTTTTAATTTAAGACTTTGCTCTCACAGTAGAAAGGACAGATACGGAGAGCTGCATCTCATACTTGGTATCATCAACTCCCCTACCCTGAGATCAAGCTGGACAGAAGTGTCTTCAGCGCAGAGAAAAAGGCCAACCTTTGATAAAGTGTTTGGACTTTAGTATGCGACAGTGTTCTGGTGGCGTAGCCTGACTTTACAGAAACGGCGGGCCATTCTGAAGTGCTGACAGAAGCGCACGGGGGACAACTGTTAGGGTCTGCCAAGGTCTGGGAGGAGTGCTCATTCCCAAGTCAGGTTTGGCATGTTGTAAAGGGCCCCAGCCTCTAGTCTTTTGCATAGAAACATATAGGAGGGCCTGTTGGTGCCTGGTCAGGGGAGGGCTACTGGGTCTGGTTGAGGTGAAGGAGGCGAGGAGGTCATAGCGTAGCAGCTAGGCAAAGGGCAAGGGGGGACAGCCTGCGGGCAGGCGGAGCAGCTTGGAGCGACAAACACCCACACCCCACCGTCTGAGACACCCTATTTTTACACATCTCAAGATACTACCTGGAAGTACTACAGAATACTGTCAAACACAAAAGCATGATCAGTTAAAAACAAATAGACAATCAATAACGCTCTGTAGTATTGATCCTCGTTTTGCATTCAATACACAGGATGAACATACAGAGGCACCTCTGACCAAAGTGTTTCTGCATATGAACAGTGAAGGGCTAGTTCAGCAGCCAGAATTTTGTAGACCACTGCATGTAGACAAAAATAACAACATAAAACATTGAAAAAAAATAAAGTCAAATGACCTTTTTCAAAAAAATAAAAAGTACACTGGCAAAAATTCCAGAAATATGACTATTACATCTTCCAGCTAAAGTGATCTTTGTGTCAAAGAACTGAGAGATGGGGGAGAGGGCAGGAACGACAGCAGGGTCGAGTGGTGGCAGGCCCCCCGTTGGAGATGCCACGTGTGGCGGAGAGCCGTCATTGGCCAGTCTTGGAGCAGCTTTTGCTTTTTCTTGCGAGACTGAGGGAGGGTCAAGTGGAGCCCAGGAGGAAGTGCTGCGCTGTGGGGCTGCCGCTTGACACCCAGAGGACCACAGCAGAGAGGCACTCAGTGGACGCTCCCCCCTCCCCACCCGACTCTGACTGACTGACTGACTGACTGACTGACTGACTGACTGACTGACTGACTGACCGGCCGGCCGACTGGCCGGCGGCTGTCAGAGACAGCTGACGTTGCAAGTCTAGTGCCTCCGAACAGAACAAGGCTAAACATTTGGAGTAACAGTGATATTCACTTTGATATTGTCCAAAGGAGGAAAACAAATTTAAAATCAGACTGCAGTTTTGTCCCACAAAGTCCAATGGTACGTTTCAGTTTTGTTTCCCTTCATCCTGCTACCAGAGGAACGCCAGACACATTTCCAAGGAATAGATATAGTACATAAAAGAGCAGTATTTTTCTTTTTTTGTTGTTTTCAATGTTTTTGCTGCTCCTTTTTTGATTTATTGGATTGCAGTTGAAGCGATTTGCTCTTCATAAGTGCTATGATAAAACCCTTTGAATTTATAAAAGTCTAAGTCTCTTCTGTTTGTACAGTACCAAACGCAAGGAACACTCGTAGGTCTACTGCATTAGGAGAAACCCCTCTTATTTGGTATTGTGCCAGATACCCAGAACCATCCAATCCCACTGTGGATTCAGTCTCTGTTGGGTGTGGCTGTGGCATGCAGAGAGGAAGTGTGCATTATTCTGTACTCTGTCACTCTTTAGTACAGTTTGCTGCATGCACAGTTCAACAGTTGCTTCTTCCTCTTTGCAGAGTTTTCCCAACAGTTTCAGGGGATTGGCAGCCTGGAGGGAATCCAAGTTTTGAAAAGGGGTAAGGTTTTTTGAAGTTCCAAAGTCTTTTGCTGCAATCAGCAACAATCACAAAAACAAAACAAAAGAGAAACCAGCTCCGGTGGACATAGATCGGGACGGAAGAAAGGTCTATGGTGTATATTGCACAATGTAACTGTCACATGAAGCTGAAATTGTGTTCTTTTTTTCCTCCGAAAACTGGCTGACCATACAGACTGCTGGGCTTTATAACAAATAGGTCAATAGAAAATTCAACAGAGCACCAGCAGGCGACTGGGTTCCAAGTTGAAGGTGACCAGAAGGATCTGGGCTTGCAGACGTCAATGATTAGGTGCCACCCAACGTACACAGGCAATGTACGGAGAGACGCAGCGAGGTTCACAAATAATCTTATCTCAGCTTATGTGTTGTGATAGATATAAAATAAATGCGCTTGGGTCTAGACCTACAAAAAAAAAGAAAAAAGGAGAACATTTAACAGCTGTGTCAATCCCTATGAGAATACAAATTAAAATCATTAAGCTGATGATTGGTAGGGCCAGTCACGTGGCCAGGCCTTCTTACAGCCCAGTGACAGAGTTTGTCACCAGTCATGTCCTGTACCACTTGCTGGCTCAGAGGGTGAAACTGTGCAAGATTTCAGCTATTTCTTTAGTTACAAAACAAACTAAAAAAGTTGGCTTGGGAAGGACCTGGGCCAGAGAGCACTTAAGGCTAATATTAGTGCTGAGAAACAAACGTTAACATAACTAGTAAAGGTCTTTGAACCACATCATTGGCCATGGACATGCTGGGAATGGTCGTTTTAAGTCTTATTTTGGGATGATTTTTGTTTTTTTTTGGAGGGAAAAGGAAAGTCTCAGATGGCAGCTTTGATTGCTTCTCCTAAAAACACTTCACACAGAATGTCATGTATACTTGTGGAAAAACTAAAAACACTTAAAATGTTTCTTTGTGTTGTGTCTCATTTCAGTTTGTTTTTATATGATGCATTTCAAAAATACCGAAAGGAAAGAAAACAAAAACCCCTTGCTTTCTTTCTTCCAAAAAAGGTAAGCTGAACATAAAAAACATAAGCAAAACAGAAGGACTGGAGTCTGCAGTCTGTGTGGTAGGGACCCCAGCCTTCTGATTCACAATTCACAGTTCAAAACAGTTCAAATTGATACTGATTATCGCCACATGATTTGCTTGGGTTTTGCTCCTGTTTTTTTTTGTTTTTTTACTTTTTCCATCCCACCTTCCACCGATGGCTTAAATGACATGGTGGTGGTGGGTTGGTTGGTTGGTTGGTTGGTTAGTGTATCGTGGCATCACCCTACATGGACTCCCCACTCAGCAGGTCTCCAGGCAGTAGGGTGTTAATTTGGGTGGGGCTCCCGATCACGCGAGCGTCTTCTCCGCTTGGCGGCCCCCACAGGCTGGAGTACTGGGGCACCCCTCCCCACAGCAGATCGCCTCCGCTGACCTTGCCACCGTTGCCGCCACTGCTCCACTGGCCAATAGAGTGGGACTGCGAAGCCCCCATCCGGTTCTGATTGGTTCCCGAATTGGCCTGCCAGCTAGTGGTGTTTGCCCCTAGCGACTGGCCTTGTGCAAAGAATCGGTTCACCTCCTCCTCGCCAGCAAACTCTGCCAGGATGGTGGTGTTTCCAAGCACACACCTAACAAGAGGGAAAAAAAGGGAAATTACAATAATTGAACTAGAAATAAGTATAAGTATAACCAGCACTTTTCATAAATATGTGTTCTGTAAATAAAAATGGGACCTGACACACTTCTTAGATAAATGGCACTGCTTTTTTAGAGCTTGATCACGTTATTATGCTTTTTTGTGCCCTGACATAACCACATTTTGTGCCGCTGCTGTTGAAAAGTGGGTCATGCATTTTGGATTTTGTTTCCATGACAACCAGTTGCAGTGGCTGCCACTATTAGCAAAACAAAATTAGGAATGAATCTAAAAACCACAAACAGCCAGTATACCCCCAGACTTGTTTTACACTCGTGTTTCCCACCATTTCACTTTGACTATTACACGACTCACTGTAAAATATAACAGCTGACTACAGCATGATTCTCCACCTCCTCTTCCATGTGACTGGCCTAACAATAATCTCAGTATGGGAAAGCACCATTAGGAAACCAAGAACATCGTATTTTCCCAAAGCGTTCCCCATTTTCAATTTTTTGTTATAGCTGCTTCACTTTAACATACAAAAGCAGTGGAAGTTGAGGAGAAAAAAAAAAGAAAGAAGACATTAATTTGGTTTGCTAAGAATTTGGCTGATGTAAGAGACTTTACTAAGGCTTACATGTGCAGAGACTTCTGGGCCTTGGCAGACTCGTCCTTGGAGCTGTAGCGCACCACAGCGTTCCCCTGGGTCAGGTTGAGGTGGAATGTGATCAGGGGGCCATGTTGCATGCACAGGGTCCGCAGAGTTGAACCATCAATCTGGAGCACAATAGGAAAAAACAATGAAGAAAATTGCAGTTACAGCTAATATCTGAGTCTATTCTTTACTCACTGTTGATGCTATATTTTTTATCTTTTTTTTTTTTTATTCTGTTATATTCAAGAAAAAGACACATACAGTTTTTATCTCACTTTTTTAATTTCACCTTTTCTCACTAACTAAAAGGAGAATCATATCTGATTATCCTACACCTAATCCATCAGATTAATTGGTTAATGTTTTTATTTTTTTGACACTGCTTTATGACTAGATCAATCTTTGAATCCCCAAAATGTACATATATATGCTGCCTCTAATCATAATACACTATGGCTTCAATTTAGCAAAAATAAGCAGAACAGAGGACATACTTGTGGGGTGAGATTCCTCAGCACCAGCCAGCTGCTGGTCCTGTTGGAGCTGTCAGTACTCCAGGTGGTTCCCTCTGTAACAGAAATGTAGACACAGTTAGATACAATGTTAAGCATTAAGTTTTTAATTGGATAAATTATGAAAGAAAAAGTGAAGTAGTAGAGCTGCTGAGTATTATCTTTCCAAAAGTCCCGCAAACAAAAAGCCAATAAGAGTAATTATTTAATGTAATCCGCTAAAAAGATGTAGAGACAATGTAAATAAACACGCAAAATACAGTTCATTTGGGTAAAAGCTGCACTGACGCAACAAACACTGGAATGCAAGTAAATACAAGTATCGGATCGGGTCTCGGTATTGGCAGATACTCAATAAATAAATGACTCCGATCAGGAGGCTAAAAACCCTTGATCAGGACATCCCTACTTGTGACTCTGTAATTAAAATAAAGTCGTTCAGTAGGCAAGAGTTAAGACAAAGAGTATGTGACAAATACGTTTCAAGTGACAGTACCTGTATAATAGAATTCTAAAAAGGGAACTGTACAAAATGGGATTTCCTGTCAAACCACGTTCAGGGCCTGTTAGCTCTGAGCTGAAGGTCAGAGAGTTTAACTCTCAGTAAAACGTGACACCTTCCACCAACCGTTGAACATTTTCACATACAATTCTTGTCTGAGGTACTAAAAGTAGTCTTGGCTCTTCAACCTGTGTGAATTTTTAAAACAAGGTCACATCTATGATGATTAAAGGCTTCTCACAGAGACGGTAAACCTCAAAATGTCAGTTTAAGCGGGGTGTGTTCACCCGGCCTTTCTATCCCGAGTGCTGCGAGTGCACAGATGCAGCTGTGAACTCCGCCACACCTATGCATCTCAGTCATGTCTTTGTTTGCTGGGTGTGAAATATATCACAGAATGTGTTCGATTCAAGAAGGCATTGTTGAACCTTCTTGATTTACTCAATCCTGACATCTCGGATAAGGTCTTAGCAGCAACATACAGTATCATTTGTTTCAATATAAGTTAATGGACTAAAGATTGTAACGATGTTAATATAGTAGCAGATCTAGTCCTGGTATGGAACACCTCAAAGTGAAACGTGAGACTAGTGTCGATGCGCTTAGCAATGTTTCCCATGTATAGAATGTTTTAGAGTGCTCACCAGAGGAGTAGGAGCCGCTCCAACCTTGGGCCAGGCCCAGGGAGTTGCCGCCCCAGGTGGAGGAGGGCTTGTTGTTGGTGAGGCCTGGCGGGGGCCGGGAAGGGGCTGTGGTGCTGCGGGGCCCCTGAGGGACTTTCCACAGCTCATGGGACAGAGAGGCTTGGCTCTGAGAGATGGGCCCTTGGGACCAGGTGGACTTCATGTCAGACAGTTTACCTTTAGATGGAGAGAAGATGGGGAGATGGTTGAGAGAAAACCGGTAACACACCGAAGACATATTGTTACAACGTAGTTGGTTGACTAAGGTCTCAAGCTCAAAAGAACGCATTTATGTTCCTGATGCACTTACTGGTTCTAATAATACCACAATATCTTTAATAGGAGCTTAATGTTTCAATAATATAATTAAATTCAAACTTTTAACATTTAAACTGCAATGAGCCAAATATAATAATAACATACTAAATAAAAACTTACATCTGCATCTACCTGAAATCTTTCTGCTGTAAAAGTTATCTTTAATCTTAATAATGTTAAAATAGACATAATACTTGCTGAAGTGTACAATGTACAAACTATGTCTACTGTGCCATTCCGACAGACAGCAAAACAAATATTTGTATGTTTATTTTTCAGTTTAAAGTACCACTGTTCTGGATACATGTGCAATCCCTGCCTTTTTGTAAATGCAAAAACAGTGTCTACAAAGAAAATATTTTAAGAATCACAACTTCAAATGAAATATTCAAAAAGAAGAGACCTGAATTTTTTGTGAATATCTATCTTAAATCACCCACACACAGAACAAACAACAACAAACACAGGGTGTGTACTGATGTCATGACCAGGTGGGGTGAGGTTTTTTTTTTTTTGTGGTTTGGGTCAAAGAGGCACAAATGGTTGAAGGTCACGATTGGGTGAGGTTGGTGTCTTAGTTGTTTAAAAAGGCACTGAGGGAACAAGTTTAGGTATTACATAGGGTAAGAAGGGTCATCAATACGGGTCAAGGTGAGGTTGGGTCAGGATAAGAAGGGATTCTAAGACAGTGTTTTATCAGGGCTCCCATTTGGATGAGGAGAGGTTTAGCAGGTCCACACATGGAGGGAAGATACTCTGGATGTGTACCTGAGCTGTCTCCATCAGAGGACGACAGACTGAAAGAGCTAGGGTAGCCACTGACTGGCCAGTCACTGCTGGTTGGAGGCAGAGAGCCATTCTGAAGTGGAAGAGCTGGGGTAGTGGCTATATGGTCGTAGAAGTAACAGTGTTGTGACCAGAGATGGAGAGAAAAAGAAATACAAGTTCATGTATGCATCAGTACAAGCACATGATATTGAGACATGTGATGTAGAGATAGTCCCATGGGTCAGCTTGTGCAAGTTAATTAATTATTAAGTGAATTTTTTCTGATTCACTTTCCATCTGGGTTACTGATTAAAATTAATATAAGTGGCCTTGCCTCTGTTCATACCTCCATTCCTGTCCCTCAGGAGGTATCGATTAACGTCATGGATGTTGGTATTGATGGTGGGACCGCTGGGGACGCTGCCAGGGGTCATGTTGGGGTCATTCTCAGGGTCAATGTTCTGAAGGCCCTTCCATGGCACACCTGGGCAGAACTCTGAGGGAGCAAAATAATGAAGGCTTTTTAAAACAGCAAGATCAGATCTTGAGGAAGTTAAAAACCAATCTCATGACTTCCCCACAAATATTCACACAAGCCTCCAAACCACAGCTTTCCTAACACGTATTCTTAAACTGTTGCAACTGCTGCAGAAAACATGAAATGACTGAGCCAGCTCCGTTTTCTACATTATAGAGGCACCTTTGGCATTGTATTTTGAACTTGTACTGGTTTTCATGTATGTAAAATCTATGTGGTTGGCCTTTAAATGATTCATTCTCAAGCCAAATATTTGTCAGATTGTGAATTTATGTCTTCCTCTTTATTTTTTTATTTGAGTCCCCATTATCTGCTATAACTGTAACTGCTGTTCTTGCTGAGGACCATCAATTACAATATTAGACTAAAATAGATTGAGTCAGCTGTCAGTCAAGCTCTTGAGAAGATATCTAATTAGGCAACATAAGTTGAGCATTAAATAAGGATGTGTTTAGGGTTATTTATTTGCATCTTGGTCTCACCTGGGGGCCAGTTAATGTTGGTCCCATTGGAGATCTTTTCATTGGGGCTCTTGCCCTGGCCCCAGCTGTCTGGGGGCACCAAGGGGCTGGTGGGGGACTCAGAGCTGGGCATTAGATTGTAAGGGCTGTATGAGTCCTCCAGCTGGGGGGGTTTCCCAGGGGGGCCCAGGGTAGAGGCAGCAGATATGGCACCTAGCATATGAAAAGACAAATTCAAGATATTCAATAAAATGAATGCAAATACTGTAAAGTTAGAAAACAATGTGTAGGATATATTTGTGTGTATGTTATGAGAATTATATTCAATTTCTTTTAAAACATTTTGTTCATCAATAACATCAGCTTAAAGAGTTCATCATCAGTACTATACATACAGATTTAAGGCCTTTCTGGAATAAAGTGATGTCTATAGTTTATCTACTGATGCTCTGAGTGTCTCTTAAGGGTGTCAATTCATCTTTCCATAGTTCATGGAAGGGAAAATGGATGATACTTAAAGATAAGTGTTTGGGGCTAATAAGATTCCTATCAGAGTATTAGACTGAAAACCGAAAGCGTGTATATAAAAAAAAAAAAAAAAAAAAAAAAAAAAGGTGATAAGAAGTGTTAAGATGGGAAGTGTAGGTGGCAGCAAGTTAGTGTCTTTTAGCTAGTTTCTCATCACAACCCAATATAAAGTGCAAATGTGTTCTAGAAAGTGGCTAACACTATTCACCTGTGTACACACACGTCGTTGTTTCTGCTAATCACATTTGGAAAATGCATATTAAATGCCATATTATCTTCAAAGACCTAACATGTCCATGTTCCCATTCTAAATAAATTTGGTGTCAGGGCTCTTTATAAGGTTGTGTACCTGAGCTATCAAATGACAAACTGACTGGGATCAAGCAGCTTCTTTCCAACCTATCACCGCAAATGAGTAGGGTATTCTGACACCTACAGATGAGTGTTGCTGCTTGTGTGATTCTTAACTGATAATCATCTTGCAATGACAATGTGTGAAAAAGACAAAAGGCAAACAGACCTTAAGTGTTGCAATGAAACCCATGATAATCTTATATCAATTGTTGAATTTCTTAAACAAGTCCGAGAGCCTCAAATGTGTGAGGGCGGGTGGCTGAGATGATAGATTATGATGTTAATCATGTTTTGCAGCACTTGACACGCATGGGGACTGTACATAATCTGTATAATGCATACATGTATTTCACATATTAATTAATTTAATTAAATAACTTCATAGGATACGTGAAATGTTAAATTAATTAGTTTATACTGTCTGTATATGTGCGAAAGTGTGCATGCCTGCCCATGTTTTGCCACAACGTACCGTGCTTATTGAGGTTGTTCTCCATGTTTGAGGAGTTACCAGAGAGGCTGTCCATGGAGTTGGAGTGTGTCCACTGGGACAGGCGGGATTGGGGCTGAGGGGGCTCCTTCAGGGACAGACCCCCAACCTCCATGCAGTTTACATTCATGTTTGGATTCAGTCCAGCTACACACACACACACACACACACACACACACACACACAAAATAATTGTATTAATTATTTATTTATTTATTTATAATATGCATTCCAGTGACAAAATCTAGTAAAAACAGCTCAAAACAAAACAGGAAAAATCAACATTTTAATTGCATAAAATAATTGACCCTCGTTTAGGGGATGCTGTAGGTTCTCACATGTTGTCAGGAGATGGCCTAAATGTGAATCTGCATGTATTAAACATACATGACTATGCACTGATTGTGTTTTTGGTTTGGCACATTCATTATTGGTTCACTAATGTATGTATCGGTGGCCACACTGTATGACATAAGTGCTAATGAATGTATGACAGGGTTGCTACATCAAGGGCTGTAGAAGAATATGACTTCTCTAAACATGCAAGCTATGTTTTAGCAATTGTCCCCATCCCAGACTCACAGAGAGGGTAGGTGCTGTAGGCGTTGGGTGAAGACGGCGGCTCTTTGGTGTGCAGTGTGTCGGCGAGGCCCGGAGCCTGGTGTGGGCCTGTGAAGGGATCCAGGTTTGATTTGCCGGAGACAGGGCCTCCGGTGGGGCCACTGGGAGCATGCAGGCCAGCGGAGGAAGAAGAGGAGGAGGAATGAGAGGGAAGTTGCTGCTGCTTCATCAGTAGCGCCTGGTACAGCTGACGCTGATGCTGCTGGATCTGCTGCTGCATGTTGGTGATTGTACGTGCAACCTGGGTCAGAAAAGTAGCAGTGTCATAACAAAGTATCAACAGTGAAAACAAAAAGACGAAGGAGAGGTGTAATGGAAAGATCATTCAAAGGCAAAGTTGAGATGGTAGTGGGAGAAACAAACACTTGTTCACAAAAGCATCCCCTCTTTCAAAAGGCCTTATCTTGCAGCAGACCTCGGATATCGGTCCAACAAAAGAACCACAATTTTAAAAAAGGAGAACAAACTGTTCCTCTTTCTCACAACAGGCGTAAGACTGGTTGGCTCATGTTCAATGAGAAGTGACCAGAGCACACAGATATCTTAGTTTGAGCAATTCCTGTTATGACAACATGTGTTTTTTCCTGTGTAGCTGTTATGGAGAATCATAATATTTGTGAGAAAAAATGCATTGCGTCAGTATTTTGAGTCAGTATTCACATGGGGTCACACACATAAAATGACTGACATTTATGGTCATACTTTTTGTAGGTGTAATGACTTATTTTGTTGACTCACTTGCTGCTCTTGTTGTCTAATGGGGCCGGAAACATTGCGTTGCGCCTGCATCATCTGCTGCTGGATTTGTAAACGCTGGTACGCCTGAATGAAGAAAACCAAAAATAAAAGTTAATGAATGAAGAATTCATTATTGAAAAAACCTTCAATGGAGTGAAAGATAGGAGTAGTGGGACAAAGGGGTCAAGCGTGATAAATATTTTTCTTACTTCAATGCATTTTAGCTCATCAAAGTGGTAGTCTTAATTCTTGGACTGACAGAAATTAAATTAGAAACTAACATCTAGACCACGTGTTTTAGCTTACTCACCATTTGCAGTTGCTGAAGTTGGTACAAGAGAGTCATCTGTTGAGGGTTTATTGGTGAGGTTAAAAGTGCAGGATTCAGACCAATGTTTTTTGCTGCAAACTGCAAGAGCTGTGCTTGGACCTGAGGTGGGGCGGTGGGGGAGATGGGGCAGAAAGGAGAGATGACAAGTTAATTACTGCAAATCAGAACACTTGTACAATAGTAGCTTCTGGTAAGGTAGAACTAGTCACAACTACATGGGAGCAAGGAGGAAAAGAGAAGAGAAAGGGTCTGCCAGAGGAGTACGAGTCCAAGGAAAAAAACCTCACAATATATTTCCACTGATTTACTTCTACAGTTTGGAGTATGGCAGGCTGAAATGAAACTAGCTGTTTTGGATTCTTGAGAAACATATTACTCAGATTGTGCACACACTGGGAAGTGTAAAAACAGATAATAATTCTCGTACGCAACCAAAGTATGTTATTGTTCGGAGTCATCACAAAAGCATGGCACAGTTTTATGCAGAAGAAATATGCACTAGTAGATAAATCATTGGACAATAAGCACAACCCGCCAACCACCTTTTACCTGGTTGTTATGAACCGATGTAGCTCTAAGTTACACATCCAATACCTACATCATTATGTGCGTGTATCTACCTGAGGGGAGAGAAACTGAGGCACTTGAGCACGTAGACTAGGCTGGGAGGAGCTGAGAGGTGGCACTGGTGGCTGAGGAGGCTGCTGCTGCTGCTGCTGCATGGCCCGGGTTTGTGCTGCTCCACTACTGCCAAACATTCCACTGGGTATCTAAGAGCAGGAGTCAGAAAAGGTACAATGAAACTTCTTCAAAACCATTTGAAGGCATTTGATACAATTTCCTTAGTGAAGAGCTGAGCTACTGCCTTGGAAAGAAATGTCTTAGTCTTGACCACTTCAGTTACAGGATATTTCAAGCAAGGCATCCAATAGTTGAGCATTCAAATGTCAAGTCTTTATAAATTTGATGGGTTTCTTTCAATACACAAATGAGTGCACTTGAATTGGATAAAAAAGAAAACTTAAAGTGCACTCAAAAGCCTAGTGTGGGTCGACAATATTCCCAGCCCACATGGCGATGTCTAAAAATTTTGTTCAAAGCATTTACCCTCAAGGTCTGACTTCACAGTACACGTTGTGCACCAAACTGTATACTGATCACTATGAACAGCTAATTGTTAGATCAGGAAATAATCATAAAATTGTGTCTCTTTTGATTTATCAAATGGCCCAAAACAATTAGGCTGTACACAACAGCTTCATCCACATTTCCGATACCATGTTGTTGAAGAGGTCTTTCTATTCAGGGAGAAAAAAGGCCGCTTACAGTGCCTTTGTTTGGAATTCAAGGACACACTGCAGTTTTTCTGGGCCATGGCTGCCTCTGGGGGTGATATTTGATAGAGCATAACTATCTGATTTCAATGGGCACTTCAGGCAAGGTCATACCCACATAAGTGAGCAATAGAAAAGTAGAGATTTGGGAGAGCGTGTGGTAGAGAGGTGTGTGTAAATCAAATTAAGTTTATCTGTTGCTGCCATCATTACATCATATACGCTTAAATGCTGCACAAAGGTACTCATTTGTAAGCATTTGCAGTGTGACAAACACAATCTGTTGATCGAAATATGCTTTGCACTGACTAATGTTTGGTATCCGTCAGTATACTCTATAGTGAATAAAGCACTCACTAAAACATACTCAAGTCTGAAAACACTTACATTTTTGTCTTAAATTGTGGACCGCAAATGATGTGTATCAATGTGAAGTGTATGTTTTCCTATCTATAAACTATGTTTCACAGCAGGTAAGATAAAATAACCACTGCACAAAATTGTATGATTATATATACACACACACATTATCCCCAAAATTCCCACAAATTCAACAATGTTACATAAGCATGAACAGAACATTATAATCTTCACAAAGGTTTTTACTGCAGGTTCATTATTTGGATTGTTATTTTTTCCCAGTTCTGTGACAGTGTGTGGTGTAACAATGTGTGCTCAGTGTGTTACCTGTTGTCTGTTGTTCAAGTTTTGCATGGCCAGCCCCGGGTTGCCCTGTCCCAGACCCTGCCCAGAAAGGCTACTGTTGGCCAGGGGGAGCTTCAGGCTGGGGGAAGGCAGAAACGGTGATGGGGGCGCATCATCAGACATAACACCATCCTGGAACAGAGCAAAATGAATGGTTAATGGGGGAATACAGATACAATGATAAAAAAAAAAGCATTAATAATTACACAATACCAACATGAATGATTAAGTGAGTGGGGATTGGATTAAGATTTGCAGTTCACACTAATCATTTCCAATAGATGCTTCATGTCTTACTTTGTCAAGAAAGGTGTTGCGGTCCGAGGGGTCTTTGGAGAGTCCAGAGGGCCGACACACCATGGGCTTGTTCATGCCGTTGCTGTAATCAGACATGCCCATGCCTCGCTTGTCCAGGTCTGTCTTCTTCTCCAACAGGGCGCCTGGGAGCAGACAGGAGGATTTATTGTAAAGTCTAGATGTGAAAATATACTGCGTAATAAAATCAAATGATACATTTTTAATGTATTTGATCTACAGTGATGTAATTTAAATGTCTATATATAATGTCTTTTTTGTCTATACATATCAATACACTGTACAATTTTGATCAATCCAATACAACTGCTCTGCCATAAATTTTACTTTTCGTAGGCATATAACACTGTTATATAAACACAGTCATAATAGAGTTAATCAAATTATATGGTTCAGCATTGAGGTCATATTTAATGCTATTTTTGTTGTTGTAGTGGACTGTCTTGTATTTAGATGTGTTCCTAATAGGGATATCTTAATCAAGTTTTTTAGTCTCTGATCCGATCAGAGTGATTTAATACTGAGCATCTTGAATTGAATTTTAGATAATTCAGTTGCACAGCGACACTTCAAGTACATTAAAGTAAAAAAAAAAAAAAAAAAATCAATCCACTGTATATGCTTGACAATTAAATTACTCTGCAATTCATCAAGACAACAAAAACTGCTGTGCTTTATTAACACATGACACTCTGAAGGGAGTTTCTCTCTCCAGTGTTTGGTGCAGCCTCTGCCTGAGTTACCTGAATGAACTATTCTGCTGCATCTACATCTACATCTTTTGCGCAGATTACATTAATTAATTACTCTTATTGGCTTTTGTTGTGCTTGCAGTAGTGTGTTGAGTGTACTGCTCTCTCCTCTGAGCAGAGGCAGCCCTGCTCTCTCACATACACACAAAGATCAGATCATAAGATCAGATGGGGTACATTAAAGCACAATATAGCAGATACCGTTCATTTAAAAAAATACCTTGATCGGCGCTGATACCAATCGTTCAGTTAGGATCAGGATATCCCTAGTTCCTAATATTAATTATATTCAATATAATGTAGTCCAGTACAATGCCACTTTTAACAATGACCTTAATAATAAACATATCATTTCATTTGTAAAGTCAGAGCTGTTGTATAGAATTGCATTAGATTGTACAGGTGTACCTAATGCAATAGTGGCCATTTTATGTCTATATACACTTTGGGTATGCTGACAGTAAACAAAATCTAGCGTTCATTGAAATCAAGTCATGAAAAGCATGGCTTAGTATTTTTCCCTTTTGAATTGAAGTAGGAATGTGGCAAAAGAATTGAATTATGATTTTATATCAGCTGTGAATTTGTGCAGTCATACTGAGTCATAATAGCATTTGCAATATACACACAAGGACACATACTCTACACAAATGTTGGTGAACTTACTCATGGCCTGGTCAAGGTTCATGTTGTTGCTCTTCAAAGCCTCCTCAGCAGGGTCTCTCTGTAACACATGCATTTTGTTGATTTAATTGTTTATTTTTACAGGGACAAGTACGCAGCATAAACAAATGCAACACACCACTGACCATGGTTTACTTGCCTTTTTAAACAAATGTTCTCAAATTTAGAAGGATATACTTGTCGTTTATCTCTGTGTTAATTGATTGTGCATATCTTCATGTGTTTCTACATTGCATAGCAGAGGAGCCTGTATTTAATCCAAAATGTACATGGTTGTAGATTGGAACTTTTAAGGCCTAGTTGGGTAAAAATAGTAGAAATATCAGCCTAAAAGAAAGTCTGTGTGTGTGAGAACTTCTTTCTAAATATATTGTCTCCTTACCGGAAAGCCCATGTCAGTGAGCTGTTTGATGAGACGGTTCATTATCCAAGCCTCATCTGGCTTGTTGACAATCTTCCCCTGAAAACACACAAGCAAAATATGAAATTGACTGTTAGATGGAAATGGTTTCCACCGTTAACATCTGCCAGTATATTTATGAATCAGGTGTTCTCTCTGACCTTGCTTGGGCCCTTCTTGACTCCATTGCCCCAGGAGTTGCAAGAAGAGCTGCTCTCCTGAGAGGTGGGGCTGTTCCACATGTCCCCATCCTCTGTGTCCCACTGGCTAGTAGACATGCCCATCTCCTCTCCTCCATTTCCCCAGCTATCTTGCATAGGTTTGGGGCCTGACAAAGATCAAAGACAGAATGAAAGTGTGAGAAATTTTAAGATGAAAACAACAATAAAAAGTTTGTTGCTTATCTGTTACAATGTTTTAGTATCTGGGATGTATCCTACATGCACACTGAGAATGCACAAGCCATTGCAGAGGGTGACCAGCAGGTAAATTTCAACCTGACCACTTGGTGTCACTGTTGCCATTTAACATGCTGCATTTTTCTCCTACACCTCCCTCTACCATTTCCAACATTTCAAACCAACAGCACAAATAACCAAGACCTACTGAGGCGTGGAATTGCTTTTATCACAGCAACACTCCGGTAACACTAACAAAAACCTTCAGAATTGGCACAGATGGCATAGGTCTCAAACAACTTCCTCTGTTTGTTCCATTAACTGAAGTATGGTAGTGCACATATACTGGGAGTTACCATCAATCTTTTTTTTTTTACAGGAGATTGGGGAAATGACTGGACACAACCCAAATCTCAAATGCTCAAATTTTACTGACAGGCTGAAACAGAATAGCTAATTTACATTATCTTCCAAATGTCACACAATCTGTGCCATACACTATGTAAATGTAAAGTGTGCAGTATCGTATGGACTTTCCTTGTATACCAACACATCCAAAGCTAACCTAAAACACTGATCTGCTCTGTGTCACAGTTCACTATGGAGGTATAAGCAACCAGAAGGGGTATGTGAGTTTGATCAATAACCAATGGTACTAAACAAAGTCCTGAATCTTGGTACATTCTGATTACCCATGGTTGACATCATGCATTGCTGCAAATATTATTCATTTGTGGGTGTTACCTGGCTTGCAGGGAGCAGAACTTGGGGGTCCATTGGCCCTGCCATAGGGTCCAGAGGGCTCGTGACCACCGTCTCCCCATGCCCCTACTCCCCCTGAGGGCTTGCCCCAGGCAGAGGTGCCATTGTCCACAGTTGATGTTGGAGCTGCTGGCTCTCCCCAAGCAGGCTCCGACTTGGGTTGAACACTGGGAAGTTCTCCCCAACCTGGAAGAAAGAAGTAAATTAGAAAAAATGATAAAAAATGAATTTCACTGCAGTAAAATCTTTATCCGCTGACAATTTTTACTTTAACTTGCAGAAATACACCAGTCCCATTAAGTACTATTCAAGACATGTTGGTTTCACATTAGCTCCAGGGAAATCTATATTGTATTTAACCAGAAACTATATGCAGGTAAGATAGTACCATGCTGTCTATATATAGAGGGTTTTCATGCCAGCCTCCTCCTGACAGCAGCAGGCCCTTGACCAGCTCAGTCTGCCTCATCAGGTGGTGTGTGTGTGTATAAATGTGTAGGAGGAGGAGACGGACGAAAGCAGTAGCTCAGGCCAGCCGGTACAGGCTTTTCCACTCCATCTCTTCTCTCTCCTCCTCTATATATTGGCTTCAGTAGAGATGGATGATTGGGTATAACTGTTTCATGATTATCTGGGTGCAATACAAATTGCAACCAGCAGGGGGCAATGGTCTCATTCACAATCAAGAGGGGAGAATGTTGGCCCTTAAAGCTGTGCCATGTCTATATGCATGGCCTTTGTCTCCACAAAGATTTATTTGAACTGACTGGAGCGCTAACTTAGGCTTGCTTACATTACAGTCTTAATTAGGTGTGCATAATACATTAAGAGACCCTCAAAACCAGTGAGAGAATCAGTTTAACAAATACTGTAAGAATCCTTTTAAGGAATAATCTAAATGGAATAACCATTGTTACCAAAGTTAGTTACTTTATGTGTAGATGAGTGCAAAAAAACCTGTTTAAACTTTGTCCCATCTCTGTACTTCATTCAGCTCAAAATTAAGACCAACTCTAAAAGCTTAATACCATTCAATAAAACATACTTATGTTCTCATTTAAAAACTGCGGTTTTCTAAATCCTTTTTTTTTTTGAGTATTTTCCTTACACAGTGCATTTTTAACATTCCAGTGTCTTTTTTTGTTGGTTTTAAAGAGACTAGTAACTTTTAGCATTTTCAGAATGTCACATATTACTTTAATTTTAACTGATGTGAGGTTTTTAACACAACAGAAACAGCCATACTGTGTTACCTGGGTTGGCGAGGGGAGGTCTACCCTGGGGGCCCGCACCTGGATGTGAGGCACCATTGTTGGGTGACCCATTGTTGTGTGACCCATTGTTGTTTCCATGGTGTTGCAGGTGAGTTGGGGGTTGGCCATGATGAGGATGGTGATGCATGTGGTGAGGGTGATGGTGATTGTTGTTGCTAGGGCCAACTGAGTGATTGTTGTTGTTATTGTTGGGAATAATCACTCCACCATTCTTACTGGGAGGTGGGCCGCTGTTGCCTGGGTTACCACTGGGATTGTTGCGATCCCACATGTTGACAGTTTTGTTGTAGTTCGTGGGATCGCCCCAGGTGGACGTTCCATCGTCAATCTCCATCTTCCTGCGGACGGAGGGAGGGGAGGGCTCTTCCCAGCCAGTGGGCTCCATGCCCTGGTCCTGTTTGCCATTGCCCCAACTTGGCGTGTTCTGCTTCACAGAACCGGGACCACCCCATGAACCAATGCTGCCACCTCCTCCGCTGCCATTGCTGCTGCTGCTGCTGCTGCTTTCCTGGGGCTTGGAAGATCCCCAGCCTCCTTGCACTGGGCCATTGGAACGTGGGGTCTCACCCCAGCTGCTATTACTCACAGTAGGAGCCGGCTTACCCCAACCTCCTCCTCTATTTCCTCCTCTGGGGCTTTCCTTCCATCCACCACTTCCTCCATTCCCTGCTTCTCCCTCCCACATGCTGCTGGAGGATCCATTGTTCTTGACCTCTGCCTCTCCCCACTCCCCTGTGCTGGAGCCATTGGTGCCCCCATTACTGTTGCCCCAACCATGGGAGTTTTTGGGGCCCTCTCCCCAGCTAGTAGTCTGGCTTTTCGTCAGGCCATCATCCCAACTGGGTGTCTTGTCCTCAGAACCCCAGGATGGTGTGCCTCCATTTCTAGGACCACTGGTAGGCAAGGGCTCTCCCCAGCCACTGGTAGTGCCATTTGGGGCTTTGCTGAGTGACTGTGGGGGGTCCCGCCATCCTGATCCAGTCTGGATTGGCTGAGGTGGAGGAGCTCCCCAGCCAGAGGATGATGGTCCTTCACTGTCACTTTTTCCTCCAGACCCAGGCCTTTGGTTAGGGCCAATGTTTGGGTTGACGGTGCCTCCATTGGTGGATGTGTGTCCACCATTAGAACTGGAGCCTCCTAAGGTGTCTGAGCTGCTGTTGCTCTTCCCATCATCAGAGTTGGCTTCTTCCATCTCCCATACAGTGTGCTGTCGGATGGGCGTCTGTCCCCAACCCGTGTTACTTAGCACCCTAGGGTCTAGGTCCTGCCGGGGTAGCATAGGGGAATAATCCATGCTGGAGGACCTGTCTCTCTGTTGGGATTGACCTTCGTTGCTATCTCCACTACCCTCGCTTGCTGGGGCTGTACCAGGCTGCTGGCCCCATGAGCTAAGTTGCTGTTCCTGTCCTGAACCAGAACTACCAGCATCTATTGAGTCCCAGCCTTTAGATGCTTCTCCACCACCAGAGGATTTCCCCCAGTCACCCCAGCCACCACTTCCACTACTCCCACCGCCACTGCCTTGGCGGCCCCAAGTAGAATGGCCTCCAGAGGGAGTTGAGTCCCAGCCTGAGTCCTTGGGAGAGTCAGCTGCCTTGGTTTCTCCACTTCCCCATACAGAGCTGCCTGTTGTGTCCCCATTAAGCTGGGATGATTCAGTGGGTGACTGGCCTCCCCAGCCAGTTAACCCATGGATAGGGCTCATAGGCTCCTGAGCTTGCTGCAGTTGCTTAGTGTGGTTTGGTCCATCAGTGTTAAGGTTAGCAGGTTCCATATTGAAGGACAAACTTGTGTTGGTTGAAGGGTGTTGTTGATCATTTTCGTTAGCACTCATCATGCCAACCCAACCTCCCCCACCATTATCCGCACCTCCCAGGCTCCCATTTCCCATATTTCCATTGCCATTAATACCTGGTGGGAGGGATGGGGAGTTTGACACTCCATTGGGGCCAATACCACCACCTCCACCACCCTCATGGCCCAGAACAGGCCAGGCAGATGGGTTGGCATTGGGATTGAGGTTCAAGTTAAAATTGGGAGAGCCCCAGTTACTGGGTGCTCCTACTCGGCCACCATTCATACCATCTTGTTTCCCATCAGAGCCCCAGCCTCTATTACCAGCTAATGTGTTGGCTGACCCAGGTCCTGTCATCATGTGATTGTTAGCTTTGAGAGAGGGGTAGTGGGCCTGCTGGCCTGTGGCACCTGTGGCCATACTCAGAAAACTACTACTACTGGTGGTAGTGACAGCACTGGTGTCTTGGTTAGAGTTAGTTGAGCCCAAGGGGCATTCTGGTGCTGCAGGGTGGGTGGGGTCACTACTGCGGCTGATGGAGGGCCAAGCTTCTGTGTCACTTCCGTCAATAATCACTTTGTCCCAGCTGTTGGCACTGGAGGGGCTGTCAACTGGCAAAGAGGCTCCCCAATGAGAGGTCTCATACTGGGCAACAGGGCCACTCTGGAGGGATATGTCTGAAAGAGAAAGAGAGAGAAGGAAAAGAGGTTGAGACAAAGTTGAACACAGGAATACAACACAGGAGGTAGGTGGAGATGAGTCATTCAGATAAAAACAAAAGTAGATTTAAGTGGAAGAAGATGCAGAAATGCAAATAATAAAGAAGAAATGGAGTAACAGGAGTAGAGACAAAAAGTAAAAAAAAAGAAAACAAAAGAGGGTGAGAAAGGGTGGGGGGTGGGGTGGAGAAAGAAAAAATACATTAGGTTAGACTAAGGAACATCATGTAATACAGCCTCCGTTAGTCCCCTAGACCAATTCTATCTTCTTGGTTGGTTAATGCTAGCTATCAGACTTGGCAGGATGAGATGGGCACACACTTGCACATTCGTTCTACAATCCAACGCATAATCAGAATGCACAGCCAAGCGTGCTACATGTCATATCAGCTATGGCATATCCATATATCCTTGCCCTGGTGCAGTCAGCCAAACAGAAACAGGGAGAGGGAGCCCTCGCTTTATTAACTCTATCCATCCTTCTATCCTCCTTTCTCTTCACTTGACTTCCTTTTTCACTTCTCTTTCCATTTCGTTTCCTTTACCTCGCCGTCTTGTTTTGCCCCTTCCTTCTCAACCCCCCCGCGCGCGCGCGTTCTCCCTCCGTCTAGGTTGCCTCTCTCACTTTCTGCCCCCACCTCTTTCCTCACCCTTTAATTTCTCCCTCTCTCCCCTCTGCTCTCCTCTGCTCTCCTCTAACACCCAGCAGTGAGAGGCCCATCCGTCTCCATCGTGGCTTCGCTGGCTGGGGCTGTGAAGGGAAGCCCATGTGGAACGCCGCTCATTTATTGGAATAAAACCAGGATGGCTTCTCATCCATCACTCCCTACGCTCCACCGGGCCTACTCCTCCTCCAACTGCACTGCACTAAGAAACCACAAAACACTTCCTCCAAACGTGTGTGAATATGTGTGTGTCTGTTGGCTTCTCACTACCTGCCTATGCATCATACTGCATGTGTATGCATGCATGTGCATTTGATTGTGTATGCTTCCAGATCAGTTGTTATCACAATCTGAGAACTGCGTGCAAATCACGTCCTACTACTTACAGACTTTTAGGCATGATCTAGAAATTCAGTACCACACCACGAAAAACAGCATTTCCAAAAATTCTCCCTTTCAACATGGTTTTGTAAACAGGCAATTTCATTAGGGACAAAAGCCTCCCATCAGAGGGGCAACTAATAATATACTGATTCGATGCTGTAAAGGGGTAATCAATCAGTGGGAGGCAGCTAATCAATGATCTTATTAATGCTAGTGGGCGAGGGCAGGGAGAGTATTGATCCAGCATGCAAACATCACCACTGATGTTTGCACTGATGTTTGCATGAGGCTGGCCAACACCACAAGGCCAGCATCATGTAATGGACTAAAAACCTATGAGAACTGCTATTAATCCCACTAACACATAGGCCAGCCAAGAGTATAAAGGGAAAAATGTATGCAGAAATGCTTGGAGGAGAAAAGAGCATTAATCTGTATTATGAAATGGCCAAAATGTGTATAGTAAAGTATTATATTCATGTGCAAACATCATATTTCTGATGAAAATATACAAGCTTAATACAAGCTTAATATGTTTTTATGGTGACTATAGCACATATGAATACATATGAACAAAGTGCAATGCTAGACCATATACAACACAAGCTGTCTTTTTCAACAATCATTAGAAGCCTAATAGACAATAATACATTTCTGGCAAACTTCCTGAACAGCTGCGTGCGAGTGAGAAGAGTGGCTCACTAACCTTTAATTATAAGACACAGGCTGTTTGTAAAATATTTGCCTTGTTTAGTATTAAGCTGCCTTACCTTCTATTACTCTGCCATTAGTTTCCATCAGATTGTTGCAGTGATTTCCATAATAGCTATAAGTTATCCATCATGAGATAAAGACCCAGTGGTCAAAACAATCAAGTCAGATGAGGGAAAAGCCAATTTGTTTGAGGTGTGTGGACACATAGACACACAAAAATACTGGCAGATATGTGGCTTTAAGATACTGCATTACAAGCCACCGAGTGGCTGCGAATGCAATTTTTGCCTGAACACACTTATCTCCACTCCCCAGGCAGCCTTATCGCAAAGGGTCGTCAGACTGATGACACACACACACACACACGCACACGCAGAGTTTACCATCAGTTGAACACAGAAAGAAAACTACTGAAACATCACAGCAGAAGTGATCCCTCACAACTGCTGTAACAGTGCCAGTTTTTTTGAGGAAAGTTAGAAGTTGTTCAAACTTAAAAACAAACCAGATGAGAGCCTTCTATTACAAAGCGAAAGCCTAATCTTAGTTTGCAAGACAAATGGCCAACGCAATGGAGAGTGGATGCAAAAATTTGTCAAGTGGAACTATTAAGGAATCCTTCTAGAAGATATTCAAGGAATTTAACTCAGTTTATCACTGATTTTGTTTTATATAAAAATCATAGGAAAAGTAGGAAAAAAAGAGATGTTACAATAACTGAACTTCCTCTTCTGACATGGAGGGATAGTCTTGCTGTTGAAGTGCAATGACCTGAGTCTACATTTATTTTAGTTAAAAAAAACATTTTAAAAAGGCATCTAAATCAAGGTGTTTGGGTATCAAATATCGCTGCTTGTGCCACTATATGAGGTTTGAGTTCCACCACAATTGTGTGTGTAAAGTGTCTGTTTCACAAAAGGCTGATTTGGCACTATTTCAGACCTATTGATTTGATAGATGCCTGCTTGCCACCCAGTCATGAAACAAAACCCAAACAGTTGGTCTTTTCAGTTACCACTGCAAGCTTTCAGTGGCTTATAGGTGTTTAGTTTTCAAAACACAGAGAAATAAACATGACAGCCTAATTTAAAGCCACAGATGTAACTCTTTCTGCTTTGTCCCACCTCTGTCAATGATTGCTTTCCAAGCAAAAAAATAGTTTTTATTGGACCTGAAACATAGCAACAAAGCTCAGAGGCCGCAGCCTTAGAAAAGATTTTATTCGGTCAACCCCCACCCGGTTAATCTTTCTCTCACTCTCTTTGTCTCAATCTCATTTGCACGTTTAGGTTCCTGAAGAGTGTAAAAATAGGTTACGTGATAAGTTAATCAAAGTCTGTCTGGAAAGCTGCCATCTTTTTATCACTCCTGTCACAGACCATATGAACAAATTTCAAACAAAAAAACCCCACATGAAAAAAAAGGAAAGTGACTGTGTGTTGCCTGCAGTGAAAAAAGGGGTCAGTCTGAGAGAAAGAGAGAGAGTGGAAAAATACCTGAGGAGATATACACCAGCGCCACTCTAAGAGTGCTTATACAGATCCATGCAGGGATGGGAAACAGCAGACATCCTCTTAGTATGTCTGCGGCAATGCTACCTGGTCAGATACTAAATCACAACACCGATACACTGCTGCTACTGAGTGACTGAGCTGTATGTTGGACCTACAGTATGTGCAGTGTGTGCAGGCATTTGTGTAACTGTGTGCATAACGTGAATAACAATTTTGGGTGTCCGCCCTGCCCGTGAATCTAGGGCTCCATAAAAAACGAGTATTTATTGCAGGACTATGGTCTTGGATTGCATTATACTGTATAAGTGCTAATGCTATTGTGTCTACCTCAGTAAATATGTACATGTGTGGACTAATGCAAAACAGCCTCTTTTTCCTTTCACCTCAACATGTCTCGATTGTTCCCCTTTCAACTCCCTCCCCAGACATTCCAACAGAAAGGTCTTGCTGATTCTTGGCAAAGCAGTGATTTGGCAGGGGAGAGAAAGCAAGCTGAACATGAAAAACAAAGAAAAGGGGACAATTATTTCCATCCACCATTTGCAATCATGTGTCAGTAATGTGGTGCTTTCATTCTGGTTGCAATTAGGAGGGCAGTCTCTGATTACGCTTTGTGAATAAAAAGGGTCAAAAATAAAAAACGAAGGGGCTCTTTAATAATTCCTCATGCTTCCAACAGGGAGCGAGGCTGCCTTTTTGTGTGCATGTATGTGCAAGTCCGCACGTGCAGATGCAGACTTGCTTTCTAAGAACCTGGACTATAGCTAAATAAAAAAAAACATCCCTAATGATGAGCTCACCAGCAGCACGCTGAAAAGAAAGCGACATTAAACAACAGCGACATCACACTGAAGCTGTGATGCCAGCTTGCCAGAGTTGAAGCAGAAATAAGCAAGAGATGAGCCTCTGATAATGAGACGAGCTGCCATCATAGAAATGGGCAGGTAGCCAAGAAATAAATGCCTCCCCTCCCCTTTGAATGAAATGAAAGGCAGGGTGAGAGAAAGAGAGAGGGAGAGGGTGGTAGAGAGAGATGGAGGAAAGTCTGTGGGGGGGGTTGGCACTTGCAATGTCAAGGGAAAAGAAAGGGAGATGAAGAGAGAGAAAGCATGAACAGGCCGAGAGAGACGGTGTGGCAATAAATGGATTCTTCAGTTCAACTGTGAGCTGAAGACCACGCTTGGTTTTCTCAGAGCACACTGTAGGGTGACATAACACCAGAACCAGAGCAGGAGGGGTTCGTTTAGTAATCTTTTGTCCCCAAATAGACCCTCTCCATCTCTCTTTGAGGGGTGCTTTACACCCACTCGGATCAAAGATGGTATGTACTTGTTTTTCCAGAAGCACGGAGAAAAAGAAAGACAGAGGGAACGGTCACAGGAGGGTTTAAAAAGCTCATCATTCATGTCTGTTTACCTCTACTGAGAGAAGAGAGAAAATAGGAGAGCGAGACCATGGTGACTTCTCTGGTTTCCCTGACAGAGGCTGGATTAATGAAGCCACTAGGGGCTTCTCTCACTTGTGTGTGAATGTGTGTGTGTCACAGCCTGAGCACATGGGCTAATCTATACCCCCCTGGCTTCATTAGGTCCAAGTAGTCTTGTGATTATTTAATGATTTTAGAAAATACAAATGACCATGATCTACAGTAAGTGGTAGTTATTTTTTACATCTTAATGGTTCCATGTGTGAAGAAGTATGTATTGTATTTGAGATGGTACTTAAAGAACAACGCAGGTTTTTTTTAAATTAAGAAATTGTTCAGTATTTTAAAAAGACAACCCTGTCTTTTTTGAGTAAAAGCAACACTCTGTTCAACCTTCACACTATGTATTTAACTTAAATAAGATATGCTCAAAAACCCAACTGCTTTACCTGCTAATCAAAAGGGCCAAAAATGAAAGGGCCAAGTGTTTTAACAGCACCCAGCAGAGTGCCTTCTGGCTACATGTTCTGTCTGGGTGACCAGCAAACAGCTGTTCGGTTGCAGTTCCCACAGTCTTAAAAGACCCCCACTCCAGCACCTGCTACTGGGGAGCCTGTCTGGATGGCTGCTTGCTGCACCGGACTACTTAATGGTCCCCAGTCAGCTGGAGAGATGGGGACTGTGGGTGCGAGAGAGGGAGGGAGAGGGGACAGGGGGTCTCTGTCTGGTGTTTGAGACAATTAAATGGGGTTTCAGAGAGCAGAGGTTACATGGGAGTGGTGTGAATGCCCTTGAATCTATAGGGGAGGTTGTGTTTCAGACTGTGTGGATTGGGTAGTGTGTGTGGATAGTCCACTGGAATGTTAAACATCACACTCACACACCCTTAAATTTAATATGGCCTAATATGAAATTAGCATGATTGTTTTTTTTACCTTATGTGTGTAAAGTACTCAAAAAATGGTTGGAAGAAATGCATTTAACCTTAGGACATCTATCTACTGTGTGTGTGTGTGTGTGTGTGTGTGTGTGTGTGTGTGTGTGTGTGTGTGTGTGTGTGTGCGCGCGCACACATTCCCCTTTAAACTCAGAGACAGCTGGCCTGCAAGGCAGACACGGATCTGAGAGGACAGAACTGGGTCAGACTAGTATGTTCTTACTGCTGCACAGCCACTACATCTATGTGAATGTGTTTGTGTTTGCATGCGCAAGTACAAAAGTGTTGGAGTATCTGAGTGGAGCCATAACATCGTCACATCCCTTTGGGCCACAGTATCCTCACCAGAGAGGTTTAGAAATGTGCCCTCAAAACAGAGTTCATTGCTTGCTTACATTGAGGAAGGAAACTAATCTGTACTTGCACGCAGCATACATAATATTACACATGAACATAACATGATACTGTGATTTTGATCAAAGTTGTATACCTTTACATTTAGAAAAAGAAGAATTTATCTTCTCTTACTTATGATAATGATGCACATAATTCTTTAATGGTTGAAAAAGTTCAAAACACAATCTGCAGTCTGGCAAAATTCATAAATAGGTGTTCTGTTGGATCTCCTTTTCAGATCCTTCATATTGCCACAAACACAACCACTGCAGTGAGAACTGGTAATTACAGAGTGGGACCTGGTGTAGTACTTTTATTGTTATCTGTGGCAATTGAAAAAAAAGTTATTTTTCAATCTTCTACTCCAAAAGCACCACTGGGGTTATATCTACAAGTGCAGAGTAGTAAGTTTAACTACAATGTCCACTCTCTAAATTATACATGCCGGAATCATTGTAACAACATGGTCACTAGCTTGAGGCTATTAGCTGAGCGGGCAGGAAAGAACAGGCTGTGAAGGGGAAGCCCTTAGGACAAGAATGAGAGGGGAAGTGGGAAGAAACCTAGCCAATGGCTACTCTGCCACAGGCTGTTGTATTGAAATGCTCCTGAGAAAACCAGGGTGAGGTAAAGGCCAAACAAGACAACAACTGCTGGACTAGGACAAAAATAACTATATATATATATATATATATATATATATATTCTATATCTAAAAGGCTTAGAAGTATTGCTTCTCTTGAGTGGGTTAAGATTGCAGCCAAATTTAGATCCTGGCCCACAGCTCAATAAACTAAAACTAAACAGGTGAGCAAAGAGAGGAAATGTAATAGAAATGAGAAGCTTTCCAGCTTCTGAACTCATAATTCCAGGATAAAACAAATTGTTCTAAATTATAAATGTTTAAATATTGTTTGTGAAATGTTCATTCACAGCATTATTCATTAACCTTTAACTGCACAGAAACGCATTTAAAAAAGCCTCATAAAACTGTGTGTAAGTATATGGACTGATAAATGAGGCACAACTTGCAAAAATCACTAAAAGGCTACACAGACTTTAAGCTTTTGTTTGATGCTGTGATTGGTGGCTTAGGCCTAAACACAAGAAAAACGGCGACTAGACGGAGCATACAAGCACCAGTTGCCTCTGTGATGCAGAGGGCTGTAGTTTGCTGACTGGCTAGCCATGCGCCACAGCTGCTGCAGATTTGTTTACTGAGTGCCTGGTGTTCTCCAAGCAAATGTTGAGTCAGTAATGAAAGGCAGCACTAAGCAGCAAAGGAGCATTGATGAAAAGAAAGAAAATAGAAAAGAAACAGGGAGAAGAAAAACCCAACAAAGATGCCCGCAGATGCTCATGCTAGCTCCTGCTCAAAAACTTGAACATGAAAACACTGTGTGGTGTGCTACAGAGATACCCTTGCATCTTCAAAGTTACAGTGTGTTGTGTTAGAGGATGTGAGAATATGGTTATGATTGCTTTGTGGACAGGAAGAAAAAAAAACTCTTTAGAAGAATGCCAGGCTGTGTTCAGGATATCAAAAAAAGCTGAAATAATGATGGAAATCAAAAAATCTTAAGCGTGCACATGAGAAGAAACACTAATATTCACTGACTGACAGGAATACAGCTGTAATAATGATATAAATAACTCATGGCCATCCTTTCTTTATCAACAGTTAGATACAAACACACACAAGCTGCAGTACAATGCGCATCTTAAGGCAGATTCAGCATTAGTGATCTTAGGGGCCACGAGTAAGTTCAATAAAAAGTTAATAACGCTGGCTACAGAGGTCTGAGAGTGTGTGCATGCATGTGTGTGGTTCTGTGAGTCGAGAAAAAGAGCACACAGAGGCTTAAACATCTGAACCATGTTCTTCTAACTTGGACAAAACAATCCAAACAAGATTTCCCAAGGCTTTGAAAGAATTTGCTGTTATTATTGCTAGTGTTATAAGCACCAGATCCAGACTAACTGCACAGACCTACTTTGGAAACAGTTGTCAGAATCCTTTCAGAAGGCCAAAGAAAGGGAAAAGGAAAAAGCAGTCAACTGAAAACAGCTTAGATTAGAGTCTTAAATTTGAATTTGGTTTTAATTTGGTCAGCCTACCTACATAATTTAGGAGCTGTATCTAGTCATTATTTCATACTGGAAGTGAAGGTGAGCTGTTAAACTACAATTATAATCACCATAATTTATTGTCCTGACAATGCAGTAAATCTCTCAAAGCTGCTTTTCATATCAGTGTATATGTCCCAAGGCAAACTGAATACAAACTCTGAAATGAAGCTAAATGGGACTGGATAATCAAAACCATTTATAATCTCCAACACATTTGTCTTACAAAATTTGGGAAAATCAAAGAAAACGTAACAAGATGCAGGATGATAGATTTAAAGGACGAGTTACGCAGTGAAATGTCACTAAACATGCAGCCAGTATACAGCCAACATGCACCGCACTGAAAAACAACATCAAACTAAATGAAATTTTAAGATGAGACAATCTTAAAAAACAGCCACCATAAAAGCGTTAAAACAACAACAACAACAACAACAACAACAACAACATCTATTTCAGGGCAATTTTTTTACTGTACTGACACCAACCTGGGTGGCGTTTGCCCACAGTGGACGTGGCAGAGTTTGGGGTAGTGCTGCTGGTAGTCGTAGAAGAAGAAGAGTAAGATGATGAGGGCGAAGAGGAGGAGGAGGAAGAGGAGGAGGAGAGGGTGAGAGCGCTGAGGGCTCCTGCAGGCAGTGGCTGGCCTCTCTTCAGTAGCTGCCTGTGCTCCTGCTGGCGGAAGCGCGGGGGCACCTCTCTGGGTGGGTAGCGAGCACTGGCAGAGGACAACTGGCACTGCTGCTGAGGGGGAGTCTGAGTCGGGAGTTGGCTACTGGAGGAGGCGCACTTGCCATTGCCAGAAGAAGAAGAGGAGGAGGAGAGGGGCAGCGTAGGGCTGGCGGGGTGGAGGTGGTGGGGTGGGCCAAGACTGGGCTTAGTGGGAGCAGGCTCTGGCACTGGATGGATACAATACACAGGCACACAGACACATACAGACAGACACACACATACACACACAGAGAAAGACACATACAGGTAGCAAGGTATTAATGTCTGGGTTAACTCACTATTAGCCTTTTATATCACATAAATATATTTGCTGGGTAGTTTAGACATTGAAAACATGTTTATGTTGACATTTATGTTGAAATGTCTGTCAGCATATAAGCAGTGAAGTTTTCCTGAGCAGTAGTCCAGTTAAATCAATTCCTTGGTAACCCAAATTCTGTTTTTTAAGGATTACTGCACTACAGTAGTGGAGATAGCACAGAAAATAGCTAACTTATCAAGTTATATTTTAGAAGTATGTGACGGAAAAGGAGTACAGTTAACGATATTCAAAGTCCTATTTATGGGGAAGATCTTTAAAGAATGAACAGCAGACATGTTTCATTTTCATTCATTGTTCATTGTATTTTATGTAAAGTAGCACTTATAGCACTTATTAATAACGGAATTTGTTTGCCTGCACTGAATGTTGGCGTGGACTATCCCTTTAAGTTAACTGCCTCGTGCAGCCTTTTGTCGAACATATGTTACGGGCCCAGACGCACTCTATGAAAAGGTCATATTTTTTCTGCTGACTGAACAACGACACACACACAAACACATGGAGACACCTCTTTTCCTCTTCATTACACTCTCTTCTCTTGCTCTCCCCCACAAACACATACACAAACACTCATGCACACACCTTTCCCTGCTGGTTTGGCCTCAGTCTGACCCTTTCCCTGTGGTTGCAGTGACCAGCCAGCCGTCTAATTGAGCGTTAGCCTGAAAGGTGTTATTATTAGCAGGACCTTGATAGCTAGCAACTAAACAGATTGGCCCGGCTAAAGTTTCCTCTCCAGGGTGCTGCAAGCCTCGAGGGAAAAAACATTCTGACCTATACACACTGAATATTTCTTATTAAGGAAGCTGAATAGGGTGTTGGAGTGAGTCTGTGGGTGTATATGTAAGTTAGAGTTTAGGTGGAGAGGAAAACCTTAACTCGATCTGGTACAGCAGCGCTCTACCTCAGAGTTCCCTGTTGCACAGAAATAGCGGCTTTCATACTGGCTGTCATTAGCTAATGACCTAAGAGCTGCACCAAATTGTGGTTTCTTGTTTAAATGCATGGCAAATAGAGTTTTTTTCTATAGTCCCTAGATAGATATGGCTGTCCTACACAACAGCTGAGACTGCCCTAACTCAAGGGAGGGCAGAGAGAGATAGAGAAAGACACAGGTTGTGTGTGTGTGGAGGGATGGGGATAATTCTTTTTAAACCATGAAATAGTGGGAAAAAATGTTAATTAAATAAAGCTTCACTCTTTCCAGTATGAGAGTCTGAACTGTTCATACAGCGGTCCTGTGCTGCAGTGCTGGCACACAGTTACAGGCACACACAGGCAAAAGCTGCCACACTGGAGGTTAAAGCAAATTCAGAGCGCAGAGGTATTCACTGTGCCTGCCAAGAGCTTGTCTGAAAAGCACGGCTAAAAACAGAGGCCCTTCTCAGTGATCACGACACTAATCCAGATGGCTGCCTACCTGCTGACACACAGAAACCGCGGCGATATGTAGGAAACTTGAATTTGCATTAATACCGACAAATCGGGTATATATATGGTATAATATGGAGATAACTATGTATGTGTTAGTATTCAAAGGCAAAACATAATAGTCTCTCTTTTCTTCTACAGATGGCCTTCACAGACACGCACACACTGACATGGCCTTTACATGTTTTTTAAAAAAAACATTCAAATGCAATAGACACAAAAAGACTTATTTGAACCCCTTTTCGCCAATGAGATTTTAGTCAAACAAACATGCAGAGACAGGGAGGGAGAGAGAGAGAGAGAGAGAGAGAGAGAGAGAGAGAGAGAGAGAGAGAGAGAGAGAGAGAGAGAGAGAGAGAGAGACTTCCCCCCCTCCAGCAGTAACTGGCTGGCTGTTGACTTGGAACTGCAGCTGGTGACGCACATCTCTGATTAAATTCAGCACAGCCCGCCTGATGCGGCCTCGACCAATCAGGCAGCAGGGCCGTGAATACACGCTGCCCTGCCCCCTTTCCTCTCTGTCCTCCGCACTCCCCCCCCCACCCCCACCACCCCCCACACCACACCCCACACACCACACACACACACACACACACACACACACACACACACACACACACACACACACACACACACACACACACACACACACACACACACACACACACCTCTGTCTTTCCATCAGTGGGTTGCTCCAAAACCCCACTGCTCTCTCCTCTTTTCTATTCTGTGTCTACCAGTCTCTCGGCTTGGTGTTCTCTGCTCACTACCTCTGGGCCTTTATCCATCTTGATCCCTCATCTCTTGTGTTTCCGTCTCTTTTCTCCCCTGTCTTGTTTCTGTCTTTTTACTTTGCCACTGCCTGGTTTCCAGTCCTCTGTCTCCCCGTCTCCCCACTCCGAATCTCTCCCCTCCACCTAACCTCTCTCTCTGCTTCCCTTTTGATGTGCACATTTCTTGGACCCCATCTCTCCTTTTCTTTTCTCCTGTTGTTAATTGTGTGTAGACTATATATAGACTAGAGACAGAGCATTTTAAGAAACCCAGTGACCTTTAAATAGGAACTTAATGTTTAGTTTTGTTTTGGTTCCTGGACTCTAGCTCCTGCCACTGAAAAGGGGCCTCGACTCAAGGTAACATTTTCCAATGGCCCAGGAACTACAAGGATGCAGTTTGCTCTAATAATAGATATTGCAGGTCACTGCACAAATTGAAGTCTGGCTACTGGGACGGTTTGTGGGCAGAACTCATTCAGATTACATGCATATACTGGTTCTTGCTAGAATTAGGCCTAGGCAAGTGAATTTCATTAAATGTTTTTGGAATTTTTTGATTAATTTATTTTCGATTTTGTTTTTTTAAGTTAATGTAGCACAGTCCAGACTACTTGACAATCAAGAAACAAAAGTGAAATTAAAGTAAATCTGTAGCAGGTGACCTACTTCGAACATGCACATCTTTCTGCTTTCTGCTTCTCTCAATCTCCTCCTCCTCTGCACATCGCTTTTCTGACATACATCACAGTGACACAATATTTTGCTGTCTCAAACACAACTCGCCAAAGGAGCTTCCTCAGTTCTTGGAATCTCTTAGTTCCCATAACAATTTGGTTGAAAATACACATATGGCTGTTACTCAGTCAGCTCACTGTTTTTTTTCTACTCCCAGTCAGGTACAGGAAGCAGATGAACCCAGAAGACACAGAAAGACACACAAGTCCCTTAGTTTAAACGTGCCTCATACACACCCAGCTTCACACATCCTGTGTTTGTAATGTTGTAGTAACAAGGGTGCATCCATGCTGTAACTCCCTTTATTTGCAGATGACAACATCTTATTTCTTCTGACATATTTCTATAAAACAATCATGAATCATGATTTAAAACCACATTGTCACAAACTTATTCAATTACATTATTCTATGCTTGCAAAAAGGAAAGTGCTGCTATAACACTATCCCGCTGGGTAATGTGTAACCATCTATGGTGTAATCTGTATTTAACAAGTGTATCAGTGTTAATGCTCTCACACAGCTCACATGCAGCTCCTCTCTGCCCTGAACAAACATAAATACTTTTACTGAGAAATGTCTTTCATTTTTAGGAGGAGAGATCTTTTCTTACTCCATGATGGATGGGTAAGTGCTTTTGAAGAGGCGGGGGCGGGCTGTATAGGAAAAGACTATGAAGGGAGCCAAAACAGAGAAAAGTAGGGAAAACTCTTCGATGACAATGTGTCTGTAGGAGATTAAATAAGGAAAGTGAGTATGATGGTTACACTTACTGCCTGTGAAAGGCAATTAATTCAACACAGTAAATTAGAAAGGTTACAAGCTTATTGCATTTGAACTCAACTGCATAACTAACAGCTTTGCAGAAACAATGTTTCTGTGCTTATTAAGCCCTTACTAATTGACAGCTTTTAATATCAAACCTTTCCTTTAAATATCTATTTACAGGAAGCTTTTTAAGAATTCTACAAACTGACATTTTCACTGATTTTCATTGAGTGTTCCTAAAAGACCCGACATCAGGGGCTCACCACGGGCTATCTGCCCAACCACGTTTGACATTGGTAACTTATAAATGAAAACAATATGCAAAGAGACAAAACATGGAAAAAAACAGACTGCTGAAAATAATCATTGACATAGGTAAATACAGAAATATTTAAGTAACAGCAGTGCAGGTGTTGTGAAAAACAAATTTAGACTTTTGTGTGGTGGTGGCCTTGGTATCTCTAATTGACGGTGAAAAGGAGAGCCAATTAAATAAGCATTTGTATCAAGTGTGCTGTAAATTCCATTAAACCCTCCAGCTGAGGCACTCTCTGCAACCTTGCACCAAACTTTTAATTACAGCCCTTCTTCACACTAAATGGTTAATTACACACAATGAGAGCAAGCCAGGAAAGAGCAATGGTTTAAGAATAGAGATCAAGTGAGCATAGAAGGCAGAGGGAAATGCATAAAGGAATCAGATATAGATTCAAAATCCACAAACAAGGCATAATTGGCAAGGAGGTAAGGAGCCTGTTATAAAGAACAACTGTGATTGGTTCACTGAGGCTAGTGCCAGGCAGTGCAGGTTCCCATATCCCTTCTGTCTATTGTCTGCAGAGCCACTTTATTATGCAGCCATGTTTATAGAAGGGGGAGGGATGGACACAACACACAGGCCTATATGCCCTACACAATGGTGCATTTCTTGATCCAATAAAGGCTAAGAGGTAGGGAAGGTAAGGACAATACAGCAGGTTTTAAAGTGGGCTTACATCTGTGCACAACAATTTTAGACATGCTGTTTTTCACATGGTTTTATAGTGGTAAACAGCTGTGTGCATCAATGTTTGCTTTTAGCTTATGAAAACAAGCTAAAGAAAAGAAGATGCCCTCGTGAAAGTCGTGAAACAAGGTCTACTCAATGTTGTCCAAGAAACAAGATCAATAAGGAGGTAGAGGCACGAATAGATGCATTTTCTAGGTGAACAATATACACACTCTGAAAACAATACATGTTTGGACTGAGTTCATGACCTTATCTACATCACACCTCTCATTTCCTTCCGCAAATTCTCTGCTGAAGCAGATTTGGGCTCCATACTCACTTCAACAGCAATATAACTACTTCCCCTTCAATGTAACTCATTACACCACTTTGGTCTATAATCCACAAAACTAGTGACTATTTTCTCTTTTACGTGGAAAAGTCACAGTAAATCCTTGCTAGAGACCTGGCTCGAAATTTTGAATAAATCATTTTAATGGAATCCAGACACTAATCCCCTTTGTATTGAAATTTTTACATTATGTAGTGTATTGGAGTGAAACATTACTGCTACCGCTATTTAAACTACAGGAGCACATAGAAATGAGACTTGTTTTTTTGACATCAAGAGGACTTTCTAGTCACAGAAGGCAAATGTATGTGCATGTTTAAATGCACACAGGGGAGGTCAAGTGGGTGTGTCTCTATGAGAGCCCATCTGTCAGTTTTAGAGAAAAACAGAAACAGCCTCACTCACACACAAAATAAAAGGCAAAATTTCTCACCCCTCACCCTTCCTATAACTGGCCATTGCTATAGAGACGGGCAGTTGCCTAATGCACCCCCATTTGCCTCTTGTGATCCCCTGTGCCTCCTGTGACCTCTTCCCATACCACGCCTCTTCCACCCTCTCTCCCTAATTAGTGACTCCACCCACTCTCCATGCCAAGTCTTAGTTATTCCTCTCAGCTGTGCCCCGGTTGAGATTATGACAGAGTTGCCCAAAGAAACCCTTTTTTTTTGCCTTTTAAGCTAATAGTAGCTAACTCGCTCTCTGGGTAAAGAGAGCTTTAACAGGATCACACCACACCTCCATCTGAGGTCAGTGCCTGAGGGCAACAACTGCCTGAGGATACATGTCTTTTGAATTTGATAGATATGTAGCATGATTCAAGATATCTTAAACTTTTTAAGGCTTAACCCCAAATGACAAATGTCTCCCACAGTCAGAGCCCCAAGGTCATACCTGGAACAGTATGAGTAATATTCCGAGGCATTAAACCTTACACTATATACAACTAATACAAATCTGATCAAGTCAAATTCAACTGGTAGAATAATATGGTCTTTTTTAAATCTTCTGTGGTATAACGGCTGTTTGACAATGGCCTTTGAACCTTACAGACACACATATACACCTTGGCCTCAAAGCACAGGATGAACTGTCATTCACATCAGTTGAGCTACGTCCTATTAATCTGCCTGATATTTAACATGAAGCAGCTCACTGCTGGGGGAGGAGGAGATGATGGGGGAGGGGCAAGAGGCACCGAATGGGCTCTCTTGTCAGCCGCTTGTGAGTGATCATACAACATGAATACACAGAGAGGAAAGCATTGTTTGAGTTGTGCGCCCCTCTTGTTTCCATTCTCTCTGCCCCCTGTCTTTCCCTCCATCCCTCACTCTCCTCTAGCACTTGACATGCATGCGGGGTGAGCACACGGGGGGTAGAGGAAAAACAATTATGCTTGGCAGTCATAAATCCACAGGACGTAATTCACGAGCTATTCACTATTAATTCATCGAGTGTTTATAAATGTGGTTAACAGAAGAGAAAAGCAGCCCGAATGCTAAAGTAAATTAGCCTCTAATTAGATTGCTATTCATGAAATTCCCATTCAAAAGTGTTGACGCAATTAATAGCATGTGAAATTGCAAATTAAACCAATACAGAATTATACGACGCACTCGTGTTTATGTGCGTCTCTCGCCACTTTGAAAAATATAATGCTGTTATCACCGTGGTGACATCATATAAATATGTTTCTCCTCAGATGTGGTCACCGGGTCCCAGCATATTGAGGGTGAAATGAAACAGGCGCACAAAGCAGCGTGGGTAAGGAGGAAAGTGAGAGACGAGGCAGTGACAGGCATTACATTTGTTCTCTAACCTTTCAGCAGTGAAAAGTGCGTAAGCAGCAAAAATGGAGGGTGCAGATTTTCTGATTATCAGTGTATGGGAATGCGACAGATGCACTGTGGTATTTACTGTGGCTTTCTGTGCCTGCGTGTAGCCACCTGTTTCATGAATTGCATTTGTGCAACTTCCTGCTTGGGACATGTTTTCTCATAACTTCAATAATATTTGTGTGTGTGCGCGTGCAAGAGCCACCACATCTACTATATTATTGCCTTTGCTGTTTTGCAGTTCCACAATGTAGGCACTTGCTTCTGTCACTGAGAATAGATTGTGGATGTCTGTGGGCATCTAGGAGCACACATCTGCAGCTTGGCCGATACATACACTCATCACACACTCCTGTGTGTGTGTGTGTGTGTGTGTGTGTGTGTGTGTGTGTGTGTGTGTGTGTGTGTGTGTGTGTGTTTGTCTGTGTTTTGGTATGTGCATATTTTTGTCAAGGTTGGTAGGTATGTGTAGCAGTCAAACTGACTGATTGTGATTGCAGTGGTGGCAGAGATTGTGATGAAACTGCATGTGTGCTGGGGGTGAATAATCAGCATCCCTCTGAGGTAATGGGGACTAGGAGGGAGGGTAGGAGGGAAGAGTGAGAGGGCCCTGCTTCAGAGGTCCAGCCAGAGTGTGTGTGTGTGTGTGTGTGTGTGTGTGTGTTGAGGGAGTGGGGGGGTGGGTAGGGGCAGTGGGACACTGCTCCTGGAACCCTGCGTTCGGTGAAGCTCCATGCCTAATGGGGGGCAGAGAAGTTAATTCCACTGCGCCGAAGCTTTATCTCATTTTCATACATATGAACGCGCCGGGCCGAGATCGATTACCGCAAACAAATTGAAATGCCTGAGACCAAGAGAGGCCTGCAGAGAGGAAAGCAGAAAAAGACGCTGAGGATAGGGGGGAGGTGGTGTGCATGTGTATGTGTCCATGAATTTCTGAGAGTGTATAAGGAAGGCAGAATTCACTGATATGGATGGGGAGGCACAAATCACTACCGCATACTAATTTTCTCCCCTCCCGCATATACACACACCTCTATTATTTAGTGACACGCATTAAAAACTCAACTTATTGCAGTTGGTGCCACCTTCCTTTTAAGAGATATTGCAGATGGGAGGTTATGAGCAAACTCACAGAGGTCCTGATGGCTCACTGAACGATAAGTCTTCAAACAGGCCTTTTTCCTCCTATTTTCTATCTTTCTGTCTGCATGAGTACGCACTACATACAGACAATAAGTTTCTCATTCTATGTCCCCATCTTTCTCTTTCTCTCATTAAACATACCATAAAATAAATGTCTATGTCATTAGTACTCTTCCATATTAGCACTGTCATTGACTCCCGACAGTCATTTTTGGCACTTGTCTAAAGTGCTCACTGCTTCATTACCTTCTTTCCTCCCTTTCCTTCCTTCATTTTTGCTTTTATCTGGCCATAACGCCCTGTTACACTTCCTTTCCTTTCTCCTCCCTCCTTCTTAGCTATGCCCCTGTCGATGGGCCTCTCTCACAGGAAGAGCCGTCAATATTTCCTCTCTGACTCTCAGCATTTCCTTTGCTGCTCCTGCCAGAAACACTTGGTACAGCCGTACACACATCATACACTGCAGTCGGAAAGTATTAGGGCCGTGATACACCTTCCATTGTTTTGGTTCTAATCTGGCACATTGGATTTGCAATTTAACAATGAATATGTGAATATGAGCTTTATTATACTGCCTACATTTTAGAACAACACAGAGGCACATAGATCATAAATGGTTTTCTATAACCAAACTATTATCAAAGTCAGTCTCTTGACCTCCACCAAATAACTGCAGCACAAGCCTTTCAGAGCATCTCCAGGAGAGATACCAACTGTGTGCTAAACTAAACTAGCTAACTAAAATTGGACGGTAATGTTTAAAAGTCGCCACAACCCCAAACTGTTCATCATCTGTCAATATAAAAAGTCTAATTTATAGCTGAAGGTCAGCGCTTTAAACTCATAGTTGTTTCATTTCAAATTCAATGTGCTGTAGTACAGGATCAAAACACTGCACTGTAGAACTGAATGTTTAAACACAACATATATGCAGACAAACAGAGACGGACCCAGTATTGCACGAAGAGCCACCAACTCAGTGTGTGACGTTTGTTGATGCCCACATAATCCTTTGGGCTATGTGGATTGTCGCCATCAAACACAAACCTCTCCTGGCTCCAGGTCCAGTCCATCACGCTAAATTCAACACATACCAAAAAACTCTCCAGCCATTTCTCAGTCAACAGTCTAGGTAGACTATTAAAGAGCAGCACTCATTGCATTGGAGAATTACCACCACTAACATATACCATTGAGCAAGGCATTTTATATCCAATCAATCTTCAAGTAAAGTTTTTCAGTGGCTACCAAGTGTGAATATAAACTATGTGAGCATTCACTCTCAGCAAATAATATTAAAGACAAAGGGTGCACACTATTAAATCAGTTTGATCTCTCCTAATGTCCTCCGTTGCACTCTAAAAACTACTTGTGACAAGGACCCGTTGTCTGAGTACTATTCATACAGTTACTGTACATATTTTGGACAGAATCATAATAAAACATTGAGATCTTTTTTCCAGTTGAAAACCAGAAACTTGGTTATTAGACCAAGCTCACAGTCAGGGCACGGGAAGGGTAATTAAATTGACAGGTCATGGTTCAAGGCAAGCTGTGGTGACCTTTGTTGAAGCCCAATAGTTACACCCAGATGGCCAAGCTGCAGCTCAAACATGGGGAGGATAGGTGCCAACAGACACACCAGGAGGACTTAAAGGTAGCCACCTTGCTCAAATTCTGTGCCGTCTTCTACCAAACCAGATCATGCAATAACAAAACCTATGTCAAGCATTTTGCATGAATTACATCATCTCCAACTGTAAATGCAGAAAACTCACCAGAGTGGTGCTAGGTGAAGAGACAATAAAGCAGGATGCTATGCACAATAATCAACACTGACCAAGATGTGTGAAAATTCAGGTCTAAAAGAAAAAACAAATTGGTGTGCATGTACACAAAGACCAATCTATTACTATAGCTGTGAGAACATATCACTTACTAACGTAACTTTGGATTATAAGTCTATTCATTACAGATGTTTATATATCTCTTGCCTCAACATTTCACAAATATTTAAAGCACAAGCCTGTCACTGGGACAACTGCGAGCAGCAGATGTAAAACTGGGTTTTTGTAAACATTTCAAATGAAACTAAAGCTAATTTTACAGCACTACACAGAGAAAATCTATGTTTGGCATTTTAAGAGGACACCAAGGGCAAGTGAGGACACCGTTCTTTCAGTCCTACTCTTCCTGCATTTCAGCTGAACTCCATGCCCTTCTTTTATTCCACTCCTCCTCTCCCTTCCTCCCTTACCCCATCCCCCCATCCCCCTGCCCACACCACACTCAGTGTGCTGTCTGGGTGCCCTCACGCTTCACTGCCTGGTGCTGCAGGCACACTAGGCGTCACTCTGCATCAGACTCCACTGTATTTGCTCTGCTGTGCGTGTGTGTGTGTGTGTATGTGTCTAAGAAACATCAGTCAAACGGCACAATTGTGCATGCATGTGCAAACTGTGTGTGTCCATCTGTGTTCAAGAACGCTAAATGCTATGTGTGTATAATGCATGTATAATATATGTGTGTATGCTTTTATGGGTCATTGTGTGTTAATCAGAGCTGATTAATGTATATCATTGGATGGAATGCAATTTTAGAAACTGAGACAGATGAGAGGGTTCAGTTGACTTGATCATGATACTCACCTTTGGGTTTCTGATCAGCAGCCTGCAAGAAAAGAGAGAGACAATTGACCTAAGAACTTGACACAGTGAGGGACAATCATTCAAAACTGTAAATAAATTAAATGTGTTATGACAAAACCTCAAGCTTTAATCAACATGGAGGGACTAGTGTTACCGAGTAAAGTGATCCAATCATTTCAAACTCATTCAAAAGAAGTCAGTTGTTGTTGGTTTAGTGGAAGTTTTCTGCCAACAAATCAGCCAAATCAAATTTTACTAAAAAGCCATTGATTATCATTAGAAAGGATTGGAGGTTCACTGTACCTGTGCTTGCTAGCAGACTCAAAATAGATATGCACAGCTTTTTTAATAGGTGTGTTGTGTGAACGTAATTTTCACCTTCACCTTTTTCTGAGCGACGTCCGTCTTGGTCTTTTCTTCTTGTTTTTTCCTTTTCTTTTCTTCCATCAAATGGTCCTCTTTCTTCTGTTGCTTGCTTTTCTCAGCTGTCAAACAAGAAAACGAAAGAGTAATGAGTAAAAATGAAGGAGAAGACTAAAATGTAGCTCAGATGCTTCAGTGTCCTTCACTTTTTCAATATTTCAATTATGTGCTTCGTAGACTTTACACAACTATGGCATTAAAACACATTCACATTGTCTGCACAAAAACAATCCAAACAAAAATGTTCACAAGCCCCCCCCCCCCCCCCCACACACACACACACACACACACACACACACACACACACACACACACACACACACACACACACACACACTATATAAACTTTCAACCCCTTCCTTTTGATCCATGTGCAAGTCAGAGCCAAAGTATACTCAGGGTCTGGAAAAACTTTTCCATCCACAATCGTCAGTTCACAGTCAAAACTAAAAAGGAGAAGATAGACTGGAGGGGTACAAAAGAGGAAAAAGGGAAACTGAAAAGAAAAAAAAAGCTCCACATACAAGTAACAGAGATAGATAAAGATAGAGGGAGACAGAGAATGAACATTAAGAGTGAAGGCCAGCGTAAAGGGCTGGTTTAAAGACCGCAGAAAACGGCAAGAAAATAAAAAGGCAAGGGATTAAAAGGACTAAAACGAAGTCAACGTAAAGGCCAAGAGACTTACAGACATAAAGACATAAAGCCTTTTTACAAAGATCTGTTTCCAGTGGGCGTGAGTCAAACTAGCCAGATAGCTAGCCCAAGGGCAAGGGAAACTAAGTGCTTCATTTCAGCCTGTATTTCCTTTGGCTCAGCTTTAGTGACAGCTCCTGGAAAGTATTAGAGGCATGAGCTGGGCCATAGGGACTGAATGTGTGTGTTTAGTCTTCACTAAGTGCAATGGACACTAATCTATAATACACCACTATGTGATATCAAATCAATGATACAACCCTCTAAAATGTGCAAATATAATCAATTATCTTCATGTCACTTTAAAATAATGGCCTACTCCTATTTGCTGGCCATCCTGAAAAGAGTTCACACACACACACACACACACACACACACACACACACACACACACACACACACACACACACACACACACACACACACACACACACACACACACACACACACACACACACACACACACACACACACACACACACACACACACACACACACACACACAGCTTGTACAAAAGGCCTTTGTGGCTCTTCATCCTTGTGAACTGAAGGAAATGACTGTATTCGATCTTTTAATGGGTGTGTAAAACTCCTGACAATGGAATTTGTCTCAGAGAGTCCTGTTTGATCAGTTGTTAGTTTATTATCTTGCATTACAATGTTGGGCTGTGTAAAGTGTAATAGCTAAATGATGATATTCAAATGTGGTTGAATGTGCTGCTTTTTTTCTGTTTAATATATTACTGTCAATTTCATACCTTTGGATTTATGTTGATCAGACAAAACAAGCAAATATAAGACATCACCCTTGGGCTCTGAGAAATGTAATGTTATTTGAAAAAAAAAAAAAAAGAAGAAAGACAGATGAATTGATACTGAAAATTCTTAGTTGATGCCCCAATATTGATTGTATGTGTATGTGATTATGTGTACCGTCGCTGACAAGTAAACTAAACACAAAATGTGCCTACACAGGGCTTGGATATGAATCAAAATCTGAATGTATGAATGAATCATAATGCTCATAACAGCAGATTAATGAAAGGACTGCCTCCCACTGTGCTGCCCACTGGCAGGGGGAGGGGGCTGTCAATCAAAAAGACAGGAGAGGCCTCAGAGAGACTGTCTGATGGCGTGGTAATATTGCTATGGCAGTAAGGGAAAGAAAGGAAGAGAAAGAGTAGACAAAGGTTGGACAGACATACAGATTGGCAGAGGGAGAGAGAGAGAGAGATGGAGGAAGAGAGACACTGAACACTGTTGTCAACAGTGAGTTAAGAGCCAAACCCTGGGGAAGACTGCCAGACTAGTGGCCATTGCAGCACGGTAGAATGAAAGAAAGGAGATATCCCTACATTACTTTTTTCCTCTTCCATCTGGATTTTCTCTTCCTCATTCCCTCCTTCTCCTTTCATTGCTCTCTTGTTCTCTCTGTTTCTGTCTTACATCCACACGGTCCTATTTTTCATACTGAGGAGTCTGTGTGTATGTGTGTGTGTGTGTATGTGTGTGTGTGTGTATGTGTGTGTATGTGTGTGTGTGTCATTGTGCTATCTCAGCAGCTAGGGGAAAGCAGCCCTCAGGTAATAAATAGGACCTCAAATTATATGTGTGTGTGTGTGTGTGTGTGTGTGTGTGTGTGTGTGTGTGTGTGTGTGTATACACAGATAATTATATGCAGTATGTGCAGTAGTTTATTTGTCATTCTCTTCCGGTATTTGAACCCGTCAATCCTCTCCCCAGTCATCTAGCATGATGGTAGCACACAGCTACCAAATGCCTGTACCTAAACCTATTCAACACTATGACACGACTATAAAACAGAGGATAAAGGGCTGGGGGTAGGAAGACAGTGATAGTATGCAAGCAGAGATGGAGATGGGGGATATATGAAGGAAGAAATTGGCTTCTGCCATTAACTCATTAACTGTGTTTATATTTTTCTTTCACCATCAGTTGCTCGTCACAGTGCCTCTCTCTAGTATAGCTGACCGTGTCATCCTGTTAGTGTCCCCATTAACCCCGCAGATGATAGAGGATCTACCCTATCTGGTTACTACGGCTGTTGTCACAATCTGAACAGGGTGTACAAATACTACAACAGCAGCACAGCCGCACAGCAACATGCATTATCTATCTAATTTCATATGTGTCAAAACACTCATATTAATCAAGCTCATAGTTAAAGGGTTGTTGTTTTTTTTATTTTACTGTAACATTGGAGGCAGCCTTGTAGAAAAACAGTTGTTATGTGAAATATGAGAGAGCGGACAGTTGTCTTTTGAGCTGACGTAGTCAATGCCAAAGTTAGCTTCGCTCCTGACCTCCATTGCTCCCACATATATACTTACCTGCCTCTCCTTGTGTCTCTCTCTCTCTCTCTCTCTCTCTCTCTCACACAGTACTGCTGACACCAGCACCTCCTCAGCACTGACCCTGGGGTGTCTCTGTGCTGCCTTTCAGCATCAGGTTTAACCTCGGTGGCAGTATGACACTGCAATTAGGAAAAATAGGTCTATGTTTTGAGTTTACTGACCTACACGGACAGTGTGTCATTTAGTCTTCTCTTATATTTAAGGGGCTTAGATCGCCTTAGCTAACATAATGTAGCCAGTAACTGAACCAGTAATTATTTAACTCTTGCCCTTAAAAACAACGGCCAACAGCTAGCCTCGATAAAAAGTCAAAAGTTATATGCTTCCCAGCTAATGCAAAATTGTTTTATTCACATGTAAGCTAGCAAGCTGTTCACCAATATGTCTTATATGGCTGTGTATTGTCCAAAGTTGTGTGCAAAACTGGCAAGTGCTTTCAGTCTGTTGGTCGGTCAAAAAATAGCTTCAACGCACGGGCTAACAGCTTGTTAAAACACAATGTCGCTTTTTCTACATTAAATACACGCATACATGCAAGGCTAGCTGTCCCTACCCACCCAGTTCTAGACAAGGCAGGTTAAGCATGAACTTCCCTTTGTATTGGATGCAGTAAAACAACATGCATCTCTGCTCGATCTGATGCTAGAATAGGCACACTGACAAGCCAGGGTCTTTGGAGCCAACATTCCCTGACATTAATAAAACATTTCTACAAGAAATACAACATACGAGTGCCAAACTTTTTCCTTCCTTTTCATCTTAAACTTCAACCTATTCTGTGATCCTACACTGACTACAGTGGCTTTTCTAAAGAATACAGAGTTGAGAAGGAAAACATCCAAAGTCTCAGAAAACTTGGGCCACTGGGAAATTGTGAAGAAATTGCAAAGCGAGGCAGTATCCCCTCTTCCTGTGCTGCACAAAACAGTTCTATATCCTGGGACTATTAGGGCTAAGCTATAGAGAAGGAGGCATGACAACAAGAACACACTGTACAGGAATGAAGGGGCTAGAAACTCACAACACACACAAATCCAGTCACACAGACACACACACAGGGAAGCCTGATGTACAGAGGCAGGAGGCAGTCTGTCTGATGCCTGTCTTTTTCCATCAGGGATGGAGAGGGAGGTGGGAGGAGAAGGAGAGATGAGGATGGGGGGGATGAGAGGAAGGGAAAAAACAGGCGGAGGATGAAAGCAGACGCAGAGAAACACCAATTAAGAACGACAGCCGCCGGAGAACCAGACAGGGCACGGAGAAAAAGAAGAGAGCTGGAAGAGGGAAAAGACAGAAAGAATCCTCACTGGAGAGAAATGGAGGAGTTGGAAAAAAAAAACCCGTAGCAGTATTGAGGCTGGCAGACAAGGAGAAACAGGGAGATGAGGAAGGGGGAGAAAGAGGCACCTAAATATCCATGCACCTTGATCACTAGATCCAGAGAACGATGCAGGGAGGAAAACGAGGGGGGGGACCAAGCAAGGGTGATAGAAAAAGAGAATAAGGGGAAGGGGGAGTAAGACTGAGGAAGACAAAGGGAGGGGAGACACCGAAACCAAGAGAAGCTCTAAAAGGGGAAAGAGCTGCGAGGAAAAAAATGCAGCTTCACATGTTCTGAACGACTGTCAGATAAACCGCAGACACAACACTGATCACAAAGGAGGGGGAGATGAGGGAGGAGGGAGAAAGAGAGAAGACACTTTTTTTTTTTTCCTCTCTGAAAAAAAGTAATATGGTCAGATCATGGCCACAGAATGTGGTAAATCCACTCTTCACCAACATTACCATTCAGCCAGCCACCCATTCCTGCGGCGTTAGAGAAGCCACAGGGCTCTCCTGAGCCTTATTACATGAACGGGAACATTATCATGGACAGCCCTTACCTGGGGAATAGTTACTCTAAACCTGCTACTGCTGCTACAGACCTCAACTAGTGGCCATAAATGTGTGTGGGTGTGAAATTTGTGTTTACTCGACCTGAACAGCTTGGGGAAAACAAGCCTGTAAATTCCACAGCTGATAAGCAATAATAACAATGTTGTTGTTGCTGGGTGTTTCCATCCCGCAGTTACACCAACAGTCTCACTGGCCGCTTGGTTTGTAAGTATTCTGTGCATACCAGCTTTGCTTTCAGCAGGTGGAGAGAGTGGCTTGTGAGAATATACAGCACACTTTATTGTTACTAGACAGGACTTGCTCAATGAACTATGGCAGAAATATTCTTGGTTGTTGGAATCGGCAGACGAGGGACCGACTGAGGGCGACTGGGTGGGTGGAGAGCGCCGATGAAGGGGGACACAAGGTAGAGAAAGAGTCAAAGAATTGGATAGTGAGAGAGTCAGACCTGTGCTATAAATAACAGCTTTGAGGTTTGCCTCCAGAAAATTAGCTCTCAGTGTCTTGGCTGCTTCCTCTGCCAAGTCGATATGAAACTTTAACACGATGGCAGCTCATTAAACAGGAAAACAGCACAATGCACAAGACCAAGCTGGCCTGCTCCCTGCCAGCACCACAGCTAAAGCTTATTGAATTCAAGAAGAAGCTGTCAGGCGGAGTGTGTTGGTGTACGCGTTTGTGTTTCCTTATGACTGCTTTGTGTTTATGAGAATATGCTGTCGTGTTTTTTCTGCATATGCTTGCGTATTTTGCTTATTTGTTTTAATCTGTGCACCTGCCTGGCAAATTAGAGGCTGTGAGGTGAATCCCTGTCTAAAGGTCTGGATAGTTAAGAAGTGCTTTTAGCATTAATACAATGTCTGACCTGATGATTAACTTTAAGCAGGAGTGCCTCAAACTTCTTGCCAGAGGTCAAAACCAAGCACCTTAAATGTAGACTGCGTTCATTAATTAAGCTTTTTAACACGGTGACAGATGGTATTTGTTTCTGATTGGCTGGCTTTTAGCAACTCAACCCGTATTTTGGGATACCTCAAACTAGGGCTGGGCGATAAATCGATTTTATCGATTAATTCAAATTTGTAGTTAAACACGATTTATTTATTTATCCACAACACCGGCGCTCCCTTTGGGCTCCCGTGGGTCAGAGTGCGCTGACCCCTCCCCCCGCCTCTCCACAGATAAACACAATATGGCAGCAAGCCAGGATGAGCTCGTCCCCAAAAAAGGCACAGTGTCGTCGGTTGTTTGGAACTGGTTTGGTTTTGTGGCGTCCGACAGCGAACAAACCACGACCCACTGCAAAGTTTGTTTGAAAGCTGTCGCAACCAAAGGTAGCAGTACGACCAATTTATTCCAGCACCTCAAGCAGAGGCATGCAGCCGAGTGGGAGAAATGTTGCTCTCTGCGAGATATACAGGACCGCAGCCCACAAACACCCGCTAAAAAACAGTCTACAAAAAAATCGATTAAAATCGTAAATTGGGTTTGGTGTGAAAAAATCTGAGATTTTATTTTTAAGCCATATCGTCCAGCCCTACCTCAAACATAGCTCTGGTCACCATTCAGGATACAGGATATCAGGCTGCAACTAACCATAGCAACAAGTTAAGTTAGACTTAACAATTAAATTACTGAGCTACACACAGATACACACAGCGTGAACTGGAAACGTTCAGATTCAATGTTTTGTATTCTTTTGAGCAGTCATGTCAGAAACACAACAATGCACTTCCACCATAGAAAATAATGGGACTTAATGATAAAGTACCTTCCCTATGCTCAAGCTGCATTATTACTGAGACCATTTTTACTTGGGTTACATGTGAATCCCCTTACAAAAGCCTCCTTTGTCAGAATCCTAATTTATCCAACTTACAAAACATTACTGGTTGTCTTATAAATACAGCATTGTTGTTTCCACCATAATAGAAATATACACATGGGGAAGATGTTAGGTTTCCCCATGTACTCATTGCCTAATTAAGATCCACTATTCTTTAAAAAATGCATTAGTGTGGCTAGGTTTTCTGTTCTGTTGATGTCAAGGTGTTATTTAAAGCAATATAGTGTAGTGAAGAGCAACTGCTTGCTTTTGCACATCCCTTAACTGATTTGTGGAGGTCGGGAGGAGTTAGACATTATAAGGGTCAGAGAGTGGTCTTTGACATCTTAACACAGTGCCCCCGCGTATACACACGCACACAAAAACAAACAATATCCCCTGGCTAATAACATAGACCCTGAAGACACAGAGAGAAGAATGTAAGTGACAGCCTCCTCTGTAAAGCTGCAGGGGCGATGATTGGGATGTAGAAAAAGTAACTGTACCTCATTAAGAGAAGGGAAAACTGAAAGTAGCGTGGCCAAGTTTATATCTACAGCAGAGTAAAAATGAGGTTGTTTGGTTTCATTGACCTATTGTGAATGAGCATCTGTCATCCTGAGATCTACACTCTCAATAACTTCAGTTATACCCTGCAGATATGCGTTACAGCTCCTGACATAGTTCTTAATAAACTGAGAATACGTGTATATACACAGTCATTTCAATATCAAAACATGAAGTTAAAAAAAGACAATATGGCTTGTTGGGTTAACAGCTTACTCCCCCCAATACTTGGTTTAATTAATATTAGGCTATGCAATTGCATTAGTCACAACTCAAGCATCGCAATAAATATTTTGTTGATAATTGATATTACTATTGATGATTGATAAGTTCATTGAAGTTGATATTAAGGCGGTAAAACAGTCCACACAGCAAACAAATTACTCGAGCCAACTAGCCCTAGCCATGGCCCCACCATAGGTGCAAGGAATTTATTTACATAGCCTTAACTGGGGGCTTTGGAAGTGCTGTAGGTTGTCTAATGTTGGTTTGCAGCAGGAAAAGGGAACACTAAAGGTTGGAAGTGCAGCATATTCTCTGTCCGCTTCTAAGTGAGGGCCTTCTCCTCTCCACGTCTCTCCAATTAGCCGACATGGAGCAGAGGGAGGGAGGGAAGGAGGCCCCCACCAAACTTCCGTACATTGAACATTCCCCTGGACCCCTGCCAAGACTCACAGGCAGCAGCTCGCCGGTTTCAGCTCTGCCTCCCCCATACCGGCCTGGCTTACCCCTGGTGGGCCCCCTAAACCCCTGCCCCCTCCCTTGGCACACAAGTTGGATCAGAGGGAGGGGGTTAAAAAGACCGCTAACCCCCCGCCGCCCCCAAGCACCCATCCCTTCACCAGAGATATGTATACATGAGAATACTGGTCACAACCATGGGGCTCAAACTGTCCCATCCTCTGATAAACGGCCGTATTATTTCACTGTATAAAAAGTGAAGGCAGATTACACTCTGCCACACTTGCCATCATGTTGAATCTGAGGCTGAGAGTACTACAAGATAAGATTATGACTATCATAACATGAGATTACGGTCTCATACCAACACAGATCAGTGTCGGACCTGTGGTGAACCCTGGTCTGGTTAAACCGTGTAGACCCCGTCACATCAATGGTAATCCCTGAGACGTTACGTCACATGAAAGAAATGGACAGACTAGAACCAGAAAAACCACAGACACGAAACTATAAACACACCCCTCACAGAGAAAAAACCTGTAAATGTCAGAGTCAGTCTGGGCAATTGAAAGTGTTAATGACAGATTTATACAGTTTGTTTTCAGGGTGATATCACTACTACTGTCAACAAAATGGTCAACACACACTCCCCCCTCACTGGCTCTCACAGAAATACACAAGCACTCCTCATTTAGTACAATGGCAACACCAAATACACTGCCACCCTCAACTTCAAAATAGCTGTCCATAGAGCAGAGGAAGAGGATAATGGCTTTTGGCAGCCTCCAATTGAATCCAGCTGATTCTACTGTAAACACCTCCCTACTGGTGCAACACCCTGCAGCAGTGTTAAGCATGTTATCTATCAGGACTGTGCCAGTTGTTTGAAAAGCCTCATAATCACAGGCTCAGTAACTACCACGGTCTGGACTGGGCTAAGGTCAATTATGGGGGAAAGGGATAGACAATACAAGCCACTTTTACCAGGACATACACAAAATGTCTAACGAGGGAAATAATTAACTTTTTATTTGAAATCTCCAGGGTAAGTAAACTAACTGCTGTAAAAAAAAAAATTTAAAAACAAAAGAACGGAAACAGGGTATGGGGTATAAAGTGACATCAGACGAGCAGGCTCATTCCAATTACATTTGGTCCTGTAGTAGAAACCAGGCTAATGAGAGCAACCTGAGGACTGCGCTGGTGTTCTTGTTTTGTCTATAAAGGGTCAGAAGAGGGAAAGCAAGCTTTGGGTTTCCTTTAAAGAAAATGACCCTGCCAATTCAGTGATAAGCGACTGCAGATGGAGTTACTGCCAGGGTTTGCCCTCATGGCTTTGTTACAATACACTCTAATCAAAACAATGTCTAGATGCCAACAGCCTACAGCCTGGTTGGATCCAGAGCCAACATGGGTTATGGGTTTCCTGCTAGTGCGCTGCCAAAATGGCAAAAGTAGTAATATAATTCACTGAGTCTGGGCCTGAGCGAGAGACTGATTTTCTCACTTTGGGTCTTTTTGCACTGGGAAAGAACCAATTCTACACCCCAATATTAAGATAATTTAGAGTTCTGCGATTTCTGTGTCCACATTTGCAGATGTTGGCATAGCTTGATAGACTATCCATATTCTCCATATACTATCAGTGCACCCAGTGGATAATTTATGTATTCCCCTAGAATTAAAAACAAAAAAAAAGACTTTTATACTACTCCAGAGACTTAAGAATTGTAAGAAGGTCACTGCTGACATCTTGATTGCAACACAACATGTCTTGGATTGGGGGTGACCCCAGTGCTGGTGACTTGGCGCAGATACATACCCCCAATTTGCCTTAGTGCCCTCCAGATTAGCCACCTGCTTTGGCTGTAGTGGTAGCTATGGTGCTACAGCAGCAGTGTCTGGGAAGGGTAAGCCTAACTGTAAGGTATTTAAGAAAACTAGCAGACTCCCTTCCTCCTCTTACCAGGCTTTAGGTCTTTCTTTTCTCCCTATTCACTAGTTTTACATACACACCAGAGGGCCCCTGCAACATCTTTTCACAGCCACCCCCTTACTGCGTGCTCTTCAGCCTTTTGGAAAGATGGGCGTGCATATGGGAGGACCCTTGACCCTTGGTAAGAACAGGGCTCTGTGTGTGTGTCTGTGAGTCAGCTGGGTGTCTAGGAGGCAGCTCGCGACCTGATTAACAACAGCAGGGCATTAACCAACTGCCAGGGCTTTGAGCTTGACATAAATGGTCACACACTCCCACGGCAAAAACAACAAGCATTCCCACGTGTGTATACACTGGCTGATTCAGACACAAACACACAACATCTGCGACAATCCGCTTACATTCCAAGACATGGCACACACATACGCACAAACAGGCACCACGGCATATACGCAAATGTCTATGTACGCGTGAATAAATGCCCGAACAGTCTCCCCATCCAACTGCAAATGTACACATGTATGTGTGCCACTGCTGCTCACGCGCATTTTTCATTTCATCACCTCACTGGTGTGTGACGATGGAGATAAGACAGTGGTGACAGAGATGTCGGAGGGTGGAGGGGGGGGGGTGGGCGGTTTGAAATTGAACGGGAAATTATGTACTTCAATTAAGACACGCAGAGGAGATATTAAAAGCTATACTCCAGTGCCTGGGGACAGGATGCAGGAAGGGGGGATGCAATGGAAGGCGACAGTTCAATCAGAATCCCCGGCTTTCTCACTGAGCCGGAGGGGGGGTGGAGGAAAGGAGGGAAGAGAGACAGGACAGCTATGTTTAATAATGTACTTTGAATTAATGTAGAGGAATGTACAATCATGTGCAAGATACACCGTGTGATACGGCTACCGAATGAACCAAAAAACTAAAGAGGAGTGACAACAGAACAACTGGGGGGGTGAAATGTAAGAGTGTGCCTCTGTCACATTGGGAAAACACTGCAGCTGCAATGTGCAGGCACAAAACAAAACATAATCTCAGTCGTGCTCTCATAATACAGTTCTACTCAGTCAATGATCAACCTATAGATAGTACTGCGTGAGCCTATTAGCACACCATTACCTTCTAATAACTAAAATCATTGAGAAAAGCAAAGGGAGTTCTCGCAGTCAGTTCAAGAAACCATCACATTACACGCTCACATGTACAGAGTGTGTTCCAGGCCGCTCAGCCAATCATGAAAGAGCGATGATATAACACAAAAGTTCCCAACATTTTCATGTCAAGCCCCTTCAAATAAACACGTAGCCAACCAAATGTATTAATATTGAAAAGCAGCACGTGAGAGAATAACCTCTGATCAGTCAGTCTCAGGGTTCCTCATCGTTTCAGCATCACATAAGACACTATTATTCATTATTGCAAGGGGGGGACACCCTTTAAAAAACCCTCTGGGTATTTGGGTGGTCACTAGAAAGAACAATGTGTCTCACTTTAAAATGATTTCTGAGGACACACAACATGAATACTGTTAAGATTTGTGGCACCACAAATAAGCACATATAATTATCAATGGATGTTTTAATTCTGTAGCACTTGCACATTGCTTTCTGTAGCATCAAGCCTGTAGTTGTAACTGTATATCAAACATGAGTAAATGTCCTGACAAATAAAATTGCAATGCAGTTAGTCATTTTGCTCATTTGAATCTTGACATTACATCCAGCTTCTGTCCCCTTTACCTCTAGCCGGTGCGACTTTGATTTTCAAAACAGGGATCAGCAATGACATTGAGCAGTTCATCACACTGGAGGAGACGGTACTCACCTCGCGTTAACCACAGCTTTGGCAGCTTTCAGTGAAGAGTCGGTGCATGGCAGAAAAAAATATGCAGAAAAGCATTCTTCCGAAGTCTTTTCTAAAAGTTACCCGTAAAAGAGAGATGGAGCAGAGAGGATTCAGTCGCGATTTAAAGTCAGACTTGGCAGATAAGCCGACTGCTGCTGAAGCAGCTTGGTGACAGGATACCGAGGTAAACAACGGCCACTCAGCCAGATATACACACAGCAAGTACGGCAATTATGCTTTGAGCAAAAAAATGTAAGCAGTAAAAAACATGTCTTGAAATTACACTCGCAGGAAAAACAGTTTGTCAAAAACGTCACGATATAATAGGAGGGGGGCGGGGAGGGGAACGAAGCACCACTAACAACAAAAAAACAACAAAAACACACACACGAATAAAATGACTTTTTAAAAGCAGCTAAATTATGTAAGGTAACGTTAGCGACGGTTGGCCGTTGTACGTCGTCGACCGTTGCGAGGTTCTGTACAAACAGAGAAATCAGGCAGCTTTCTTCGTTCAAAAAAAAAATAAAAAATTCGCCGATGAGTTCTCGCGTATTAGAGCAAGCCGACGGCCAGTTAGCCAGCCAACTTGTTTTAAAGTGCAAAAAAGAAATGTTTTTTTTTTTTTGTTTGTTTGTATGTTTAGGTCGCCAGCTGGACGACTAGCGACGGGCTGGCTAACGCGAATGCAAAGTGAGAAACGACTCCGGGGAAATACATTCTGTGTGGATCCAGACAGCGGAGCGGACAGTCATGGTAGGCGTTCAGTGAGCTCTCGTTGACAGTGGTCTCGCAGCCATTTTGTTCAAACTAACAACACTGCAGTCTCCCTCTCCTCCTCCCAGCGAGCGAGACAGACCAGGAAGTGGCTCCAGATACGTCACTCCCAACCAACCAAAGCGCCAGATAGCTAACTCCGCCCGCCGCCCTCCGCCCTCCGGCCCGCCCCCTCCCCGCTCTCCAAACTTCCAGGCGCCCTCAGAGGATGGACAGCTCATATTTCCAAGGCAATTGCTGAAGCATGCAGCTAATACAGTACGCTTAAAAAAGAAACAAATGTGACGCTGTTATAGATTTTGTGCGGGTGATATTGTAAAGACAGCAAAACATAAACCACATTGATAGCACTGACATTTACCACAGTTAAACGCCAAATGTAATGACACTGTTTATTAAATATATTACATATTTTGTACTTTTGACAGTAGAGAGACTGTATTTAGAGCCTGTTCTTAGAACAGCTCTAATCATTATAGCCTTCTATGTAAACAATGGATCAAATAACTACGTGTAATATTAAAGGTGTTGCTTGTGGTGACAAATGCACTGAGAATTATTCCTGGTTCCCCTCAGCTCTACACAGCTATTTAGCGTCTTTTAACTCGTTGTTTTGGTTTTGTGATTTGCAACTTTATTGTTTTGATCCATTCTCAGCTCTCTCATCAGCATCCTTTTCAGACACATCAGGCAATGTTGTGTTTACAGTTTGCTGCACTGCCCCCGATTGGTCAAAAAATAAATGAGTTAATGTGTTACTGCAGCTTTAAGTTAAAGTGGCAATACCTTGGTGTACTTCATTACAAGTAAAATGTCTGATTTCATAATTTTACTGCTTTAAGCACTTTGAGTAATTTGCCCTTATGTTAAACTATTACTGATGTATCAACATGTAAGACACATTTTAATATTGTATGTGGTTGGAGTTAAGCACTTTTTTGGACTATTTTGAATTGCTGTGGATTTTAATGTACACTGGTGATGTGCTTTGTGTGTAAAATCTTGACCTTCAAAGTAACTAGTAACTACATCTGGTAGTAAGGTAGAAGATGTTCAATATTTTCCAGTGTAATGTTGTGAAGTAGAAGTATAAAGTAGAAAATGAAAATGGTTAAGTGCAAGTTAAGTGCAGGTACCTCAAAATAAAAACTAAGTACAAAAAATAAATGTACTTAGTTACTTTTCACCACTGGTAAAGTGATACATTACGTAATACTTTATAGTGTAGAAATAGGATACCATACTTCATGTGACTCATGACCGAACTAAAGCAAAAGGGCACAGAAATGGATGAGTCGTAAAAGTCTATAAGCAATTTGGAACTTGCATCATGAACTTTATTTAGCATACTCAAATGTCTGTTAAAGGCCCCACTCCAAGTTTCTCTACCCAGGATGACCTTTGTCAAGAATCTCTTGATCACATGATGCCCAGAAACATGGGGCGATAATTCCAGGCTATTCTCAACATGATGGATGAGGTCACCCTTATGCCCCCTGAACCGCGTCTGCAGCCGTCTCAGAAAAAAGAAAATGCGGCCCCTGTCCATTCTTTGCACTCCTTTCTCATGGAAATGACCGCTCCTTGCAAACGCGCGCGCACACACACACACACACACACACACACACACACACACAGTGAGGTGGGAACAGGTCAAGGCTGCAGTCCACAAAGGGGAAGGCTGACCAGTGAGAACTCTCTCAGCAAAGCTCTGGGCTCCTATGCATCACTGGGAGAGACTGCTAATGAGAAAGCCAGGGCCCCCCCGGCCAAACGTTGTTTTTTTTTGTTTTTTATCCTTTTCAAGGCAAGATGCCCAGAGCTATTAAAATAGCAAGCTCCAACTGAATGGAGAAAGCAGATGTTCCACACTGAGGGTTAAGAGAGGTGAGAGCAGAGAGGAATGCCTTCAGAAATGCCTTAAGGGATATGTAGTTCATTGTAGATCACAGACTATTAAACTGTATGCAGAGATTTGATGTTCATTCATGTCACCTAAATAAATTGTCTTTCTGTGGAAACATTTTGTCTCAGAGTAAATTTGCCTACTAAATTACTTTTAGCTTCCTTCATGTAGACTCACATGAGGTATCACAGATGAAGATGGAAATTTATGCACCAAAAAAAGGACAGCTAAGACTTGAAATAACAATAGTGGTTTGACATGATCTTAGCCATCAAAGGTGAGATGACATAGGTGTGTATGTGTGCACATCCTTCCTTGCGCACATCCTCTCTCCGGTTCATCACAGCTATTCTTTTGGGTGTCTCTGAGATGTTTCTTTGACTCCACCAATTTCCCCAATTGCTTTCACATTTAAACAGACTGCCGACAGAAGCGAGCCAATGGGAAAGGTCCGCCTGACATCCTGATAAGAAACAGCCCAGACACAAGCTGTAGGACTGCAGCAGAGGCAATTGCTCACTCCTTCCCCTATCCAACAATACACTTGTCCTTCTCCTGCTCTCGCCATTTGCCTTTTCCCCTCTCTCCATTTGTTTTTTCAGTGTTCTCTTCTGCCTTTTGTTTTAATTCCAGTCCAATCATGAGCCACGTTCCGCATAAGGTTTTAATTTCAAGCCTGCCGCTGGAGAATGCCAGACTCACAGACACACATGCACAAATTCACAGAAGAATGCGTGTGCATACACCAAACCACAGATTATTATGCATACCGTACACACACTTTACAATCACATCACAAATACACGTACACACTTTTGTGTTACGTGGCTACATGCATATTTTATGCATGTGCTCCATGGCTACATTTTATCATTCAAACACGTTTCCCATGAGAGAAAGTATATCCATCCAGAGACATTAATAATCACACATATTCATAAAAGTCAGACACATCACCAGACAAATTACATAAAAAGAATCCCAACAGGCTTTATATTTACTTTAAAAGTAAAAAACATATTCCAATGTTTATGATAAATTGGCTAAATCAACAAATTAATTTTTAGTGATCTATTTTTTGCCTTACTCCAAAATACAAAACCCCTCTCCAAATGCACCAATCTTAACATTTAATCTTGTGGAATTGACCAAACAAACATGAACTGAGGGGCAGCCAAACATTTAATGACAGCACTGAGTACAAGAGCAGATCTTGGTTTTAAATCCTCATTTCCCCAGACACTGCATTCTAGAAGAAGACATTTATAGCTGGCTGTGTGATGCAGAATGACTAATGGGTCGGGGTGTCAGTATTTTAGTATTGATTATGAATACTCAATCCTCCTCCACAGTCTGGACTTTATGTATGTGAGTAATCAAAATGCAGACAGCAAGCTGCTGCTGCTTCGCTCAAAGTGACATTTCCAAAGGCATTACTTGACATATGCAAAAGGACGGTCATGATGATAATTCTGACAGAGGAAGGAGCCAAATGAAACCATCTCCTAAACGCACATAAAAGAAAAATGTTGCACAGCAAGTCTCCCAGTCCTGCTACTTCAAGGCAAAATTTGCAAGTAGTAGCTGTGCAATTGAGCTGAAACATTCATTGTGAGTTTCTCTTTCTGATTAGCAAAGTGATTGAAGTGCCTATCCATTAAATAATAGTGAAGACTGGTAAAAAAAAAAAAAAAAGAAAACCCTGCTGAGTTACTCATTGCTCATCTCTAAGGTCTGCAGCATTGCAATGAGAGATAAGACAGACTGCAAGTAGCTGAAGGCATGGAAGTCCATAAGAGGAGGAGGGATCCTTTTCATTAACTTTCATTAAGACTAAAGAGTGAATTACCCTGAACAGAAGAGGTCTGACACATAAAAGCCGTGCGGAAACAGGGAAATGTATACACACTCACATTCTCCTGCAATAAAACACACATGCCTACATGTACATACAAACATGGGTGCAGTTACTGTTACATATGCTGATATACGATTTGACTATGTCTTGCATACAATGTTCAACGCAGACCGTGGCAGCAAAATGCTTCTAATCCTCCATATACTGTTGTGCCTCTGTATAGTACATAATATATTATGGGGGAAGGACAATAGGAAGAAGAAATAGTCTATGCAGCGGCTGGTAGAGGGGCAATGGTAGGGGTGGGGAAGGGGGTGTGTATGTGGGGGTGTTTTTGTGTGCTTGCATGCTCATGTGTGAGTGGATGTCCACAGTATATGTGTGTGTATTTGTGTGTGTCCATATGTGTGAGCTGTATGGGTGGAGGGAGGCAGGGCAGAGCAGAGCGTTGCAGTGCAGTAGGACAGCGTTTCTGAGCTGTGGTAATTTCCCCTGAGGCCAGCGAGCAGGTAAAGGCCAGCGAGAGAGAGAGAGAGAGAGAGGGAGGGAGGGAGGGATAGAAGAAGGCTGGAATAGAGAGAGGAAGGCAGAGAGGCAGTGTGTGAGTATGGCAGAGAATAATGAGGAATGATACAGCGGTGGCGGAAAAAGAGGCCGGCAGATTCTCCCAATCAAACGCTACACACATACACATACACACTGCATTAACAGCAACCCAAGGTTGAATGTAGCTCCCATTGTCAACACATTAATGTTTCTATTTTCATTTCAAATGCCTTATCTTGTTAATGAGTGTTTCTGAACTGAGTCATTGTTTTTGTAATGAATTCATCTATTAATTACAAGTGCGCCTTTTCCTGATGACCTTGCTTTAGTTTGTTACAAGCTGCAGACCTTAATATTAGCATACATTAAGCCCTGCTTATCTTTCATCCCCAATAGCTAATACGTTAAATTATCACCTCCCCCTCCCAAAAAAACCACAACAGTGGTTTGTATACTGGGGTTTGTGTGCACGTGTGTGTGTTTGTGGGTGAGCACCCTCACTTATTAGCCCCTTCCCCCTCCCTACTTGCAAACTCATTACCAGGGTATAAGACCTGCGTGGATTTTATGGTGTTTTGGGAACTGACTGGTTAATCAGATTTATTGCACACTTAAGCTTAATTGATTGCCTTTATGGATTCAAATGAATAATTAAGTGCTAACAAGCCTAGTTTCTCATTGTGAAATGATGATAATGACCCACAGAGAGGGAAGGTACTGGAAGTGTCAATCAAAAAGTACTAACATCACAGGATCCAATTTTTCTGTTTTAGTCCACTGTTTACTATACAAACTGATTATAATAATGCCATGTATGAATTGTTCTGCTTGCCTATCACTCAAACACTGACGCAAACACATTTTCCACCTCATTTGTAAACACATAATTGTAAAACCTAAAGGTAGAAATTATTTTTTCTGCCTGCCGCTTTGCTCTTTATACTGTTATGTTTGATGTTTCTATGATCAGTTAAGTGGTACCAGCTGTTATATACCTTCAGTGAAAGGACAGACAGTGTATTAAGATCAAGGCAGTCCAAACAGAGACAACATATCCTGACCTTCAGATGATCTTCAACAGATCAATACTATCATCAGCGCAGACCAGCGGTCACAGATTAACCCAGCCTCCTATAACCAACCCCAACCCCCAACTCAAACGCTCTCTCTCTCTCTCTCTCTCTCTCTCTCTCTCTCTCTCCACACACACACACACACACACACACACACACACACACACACACACACACACACACACACACCTTATTCAGTAAGGCCCCTGGGTGTATTGATTGGTTTGTATTGACTGACACACAGAACTACCACATGTACACACTTGCTTGTTGACTTTATTTTTCACTGGCTGGCTGGTGGACTGGCTGGCATTGACTAGTGGGGAGGGTTAAAGCTATATATTTGGCTCAGGGAAGTCCTGTAGAAACAGGAAAGATGGGTGCATTAGCTCTGGCTACCTTCTCCTTGCTATGAGCCTAAAAATGTCCAAAACCACACCAACAGTTTTAAGTAGTTGTTTAATAAAGTTTCAAAAATGAATCATATCTGTACTTACATCTGACTATAGGTCAGAACTATGAAGTGTTGTACAAATAATGATAGTTCATGCATTTACATGTGTGTTTCACATTAGTGAAAAGGGCATGTGAAAAGGCCAAAACTGGAGGTCTGACACTGCATGTTATTTTTCACATACCGCTACACATACATTACATACATTACATGCACACATGCATTCAAATAAACACCCAAGTCTGGCTCCCCACCAGCCATTTCCACAAAATATGCACCAACGTAGAGAGCAAAACAAGCAAATCGATATATACACGTCTGCGAGTGGCCAGAAGGCAACTAACTCAATCCCACATCCAATGTAAATGTTGGTGGCATATCCACAGGCAAGGGCTGATATTTAGAAGTCCATTAACACAGGGTAGAGATGGGTTAATTCACTGTTTGTAGCCGGAGATCCAGAGAGGGTTTAGGGCGTACGAAGAGGAGGAAGGAGGGAAATAGATGATGGGGAAAAAAGAGGGGAGAGACAGAAAGAAAGAGGGGAAAAAAAGAGAAGATGGTGATGTGTGAAAAGCAAGAGAAAGACAGAAAATATAAGATCGCAAGAATGCAAATAAATGTGTAGGGAGGTAGACGTGTATGTGAGGAGGGGTTGCTGGTGGTGGTGTTGATGGGTGGGGGTGGTGAGGGGGTTGTTTCGAGCATTGCTGCCTGCTATCATCTGCCTCAGCCTGGGCGTCAGTTTGATTAATGCTGCTTTCCTCCAACTGACCTCCAAGGTCACTGGAATAGTGGGTACTCAGCCTCTCCCATTCGCTGCCGCACCGGAGGGGGGTAACGGCCGTATAATACTCGCCCCCAGAGGCTCTTTCTCGCTGTTTTTTCTGTTTCTCCTTTTCTCTCTGTCTGTCTCCCATTTAAACTCTCTCTCTCATCCTCCCTGTCTGTCTTTCTATCTGTTTGTGTCTCCCCTTGATCTGCCCTTCCTCTCTTCCTACATTCTCTTCCTCTGGTCCTCACCCATCTCTTTCTCTCTGTCACCATTTCTCTTTCTCTCTATCCATGTCTTTCTGACTCTTTTGCTCTCTTTCCACCAGCGCTCTCTAATCTGAAATGCAATCAAAAGCGGCAATAATGGAATGTGTTTGAAGATGCTGGAGAGAGAAAGGGGAAACAGGCCTGTGAGGGGCTATTAGAGCACCCAGTGAGGTTTAGATAAACACATACACATTACACACACACACACACACGTCACAAATCACCAGTACTCTTCCTCCCTGTCCCTCTGTTCACAGACAGACTGCCAAGGTGAAGGAACATGAATAGAGTTGTCCTACACCAATAGACACTTGGCAATGACACACTTCCTCTCTGGCTGAGAAGCTCGTTGCAAATGTTGCTTATTGTTCCAGCCGGTCTTTCCTGGCATGGACCTGGCAAGAATGGAGTGAGACAGGACATAAGGACAGGGGAAAAGTTTTTTAAGTGTGCCAACTTCCTTAAATCTATCAGTTATTAGAGAGATGTATTGGTGATCTACAACCGTTCCTAACTACAAGCCATTTCCAGAACTGTACAATTTTGCTGTATCATCATACCAAACTTTCTTTCATGTTATGTGCATTAATGGACACAGTACAAAATTTACATTGTACTGAACTTGGCCATCTCCTGCACATCACCAATGATTTAATTGCATGGTTGCACGTGTCTTTAGCAAGCAGCACTGTGACAAGACCAACATTACTGTATTAAAAAACATTTATGTTTTTTGCTGGTAGAAAAAAAGAAAGAAAAAAAACTGAACCTTTGTAATTTAGTGCCTGTAGCAATACGCCCACACCAACCCAGGCTCTTGCGGTTTTCATCACAGTGCTATTTATGGTCTGGATGCCCACTTTGTTCAATGAAAAGTAACTCAGAGTTGGATTCACACAGGTCCATTCATTTGTATATTTGCACTGAATACCAAATTCTACACAGTCTAGTTGAGTTGGGTAGGGTTTCAGGCCTGTGTGAGTGGGTCAGAAAGGATGTGAGAGCACTCATCAGCTCTGATGACATCATTATAACCACAGGAGAAAATAATAAAAATTAGGAAATATAATAATATGTTATATCATATTAATTATTAGGTTAGACTATGTAAAAGATTTCTGCTATTAAATTAAATTTTTTTGATTCACAGATATCAAATTGGTTACAAAAGTATTATATTCCATCCTATAACCCAGCTGGCTACAGAATAATCTGTTCTTGGTGAAGGAGGTGAAAATAGGCACCGTATTGCAACAAATAGTTAGTTTGTAATTACTTAACATTCATTCTTTGGACATTATTATTATATTTCAACTCTTTTGATCATGGCTGCTTGTTAATTGATGACACCAGTGTTGGTGTTTTCTCTCTGTTAGGGTCTGCTCGTCGACAGCATTTGGGATTGGGTCTGATTGTTCTCAGGTCCTCTTTGGAGCTGGTCTCTCTTTTTTGAAAATTAATTTATACTCGTCAGGTAGGGTTTTCACTGACTGTTATGGATTGGGTCCAATAGATTCCTACCATTACATCAACTTTCGATGGACTTCAATTCATGTGAAAATTCAAATTCTGTTAAATTTAAAATCGCCAAATGGTTTTCACTGGACACCAACAATATGCAAATTTCTGTTGAAAACTTTAGTCATTGGTCATTTCTGTAAGGCAGGCCTAAACAAGATGGCGTCAAAAAGTGTGTGCAAAGAAGCCAGCAGTATAATCACAGCCTGGAGTGTTAGCCCGGCTGTGCTCCGTCAATTTGTCTCACACTCTGTACCCTCCATCCCCCCACCTTCTTTCCTTTTTTCTCCGTCTCTCCCTGTTCCCTTTTTCCAGTCAGTGCCTAAGCATGAGGGACACACACACACACTCTTGCGAGCATCATGAATCTTTCATGTGAGCGGGCTGTATAATCCCTGAGGCGTGCTCTCCGAGACCCACACACACCCACCTCCATCACCTTGCACCAGGAGAGAGGGAAACAGAGAGAGGGAATGAGAGGGAGGGAGAGAGTGGCAGAGAGAGACGGAAAGATAGATGGAGAGAAGGAGACATGCAAAGGGAGGAGGGGGGAGGTGGTGGAGAACGGAAGGGGGGGGGGCAGCAAAAGACAAATTGAAGGTGTGAAGTAGGACCTGGCTTGAATTACCTTTCTTCTTTTGACCATTGAGGGAGGGATGAAAGAGGAGGAAGAAGAGATAACAATAGAGAGATTTGTTCTCTTTCTTCTTGACTGCTGAAGGCTGCAGTGGAAAGTCAACTGGCTTCATTACAAGTCCATGTCTGATAGAAGCACACTAAACACTTTGTCCAACATACATGCAGGTTTGCAAACTTTTGAGAGGGCTTAAGGTTTTGTTGATCAATCCACATGATAAAAATAAATCTCCAGTGATTTAAGATGACCCCCTTAATAAAAGCTCAATATACCATGCCAGAAATTAAAAAATGTCAGAGAGTTAAGTTAAGAAATCAATAAACAGAAGATGTGAAAAGTAAATTTTGTTGTTGTGTTTGTTGTTTTATTAATAAGGCATATCTCTTTTTACCAAAAAATACCACGTTTTGAAGTTATCAATTGTTTTAATATGACTTTCACATGCAATTAATGTTGTTATGTTTCCTTCCACTAGAAGATGCTGACTACCATAATTTACAGTAAATTAATCCTCAGAAAATCTTCCAGTGGTAGAACACAAACATACAATACATTTGTGGGACATCACACCAAAAACAATGAGCAAATGAGACTAAAAGCTCCATGTGACTGGCTGTTGGGTTGGCTGATAATTGATTATATCATCATTTTGAGTGTCCTCTTTCACTTTACAGAGTATGGTAATTCAATAAATGCATTTAATTAGTGCAGCTTTAATCGTGACCAATACATTCCCAGATTGCTCCCTTCATGATACCCATAACAAACAACAATTTGTTTCAATAAACGCGATAATGGACAGTTAAAGTATTGTGTCCTTTGAATTTTCTTATAATCTACTCTTATCAAAATGATTCATGAATAGGTTTTTCGTTGTGTGCCCTTTCGTCCTCCGCCCTCAGACGTGTTCAGATAAATACCACATAATAGCTCCTCCAATAGACTCCCAACACAGTTGATTAGCGTCATACTGTCTTTCCTTGGTATGTGTCAACCCAAATGCAGGTTGTCCTGGTTAGTCGCTAATGGAGTGACAATGGAGGACTCATGGGGGACTGGACAGCACACTTTTGACTGTTGCTTTAATTACCTGAGAGCAGTCAACACAGCAGCAGAAAAAACATTCTCACTGCCCCAATGAGCATATGGCCCCCAAACCAATGCATCTGATTTACTATGACACTTATTAAGCAGCCTGTCAGGCTATCAAAAGGTGGTGTGCGTGTGTACGGGCACATGTTTGAAGGTATTACTGTGTCTGTGGATATGTCTGGAATCATATTGGCAGTATAAATGCATGTGAGGAGCAAACATTTTATTAGTATTTTTTATTGTGCACATAGAGTTCTAGTAATAGTCCAGACTGGGACATCTCAAGGTCCCCAGCATACACAAACAGCCCAGGAAAAGGTTGAATAAAGGAGACAGGGTACAATAACTCCTTCCTGCACATGTGCACTCATCAACAACTAATAATTTGTGTACATGTATGTAAAATGGGTAAGGTGCTCTATATATGTGCGTTTGACTTTGAGAGAAAGTATTTCCATACAGTGTTTTTGTATGTATGCATTAGTCTATATTCATGAGTGCTTTTTAATGCGTGCCGAGGGTGAGCCTGTTTGTGTAAGTGTGTGGGTCCACCCTAAATGCATAATGTGTGTTTTCAGGGTCCAATAGGTCGATCGTTTCCCTCCTTCCAGCACCTTGCCCTCACTCCCATTACTGCTCTCTCACGGTCTCAGCTACATTTCACAATGCACTCTACATCTGAGCACCACCTACGAAATACAATTAAGGTGAGTTATGACCACTCTATAGGAGGGGCCAGGAGGGTGGGGTGATGTGTGTGTGTGTGTGTGTGTGTGTGTGTGTGTGTGTGTGTGTGTGTGTGTGTGTGTGTGTGTGTGAAATGTATATAAGGGGAGGGAGTGAGAATGCATCACTTGGGCATTGCAAACAGTACCACCGAGTGTCAGACGTCGCTTACTGAGGTACACAAACACAGACACACACACAGGCGCATGAGTGCTATAGTCAGTGCAGACATGGTTCCTTCCACGGTGGAACGGAGCGGAGGGGGCAAGAGGGTGGTAGGTTGAGATGGGGGGGTGGGGGGGGGGGGGATGCAGTGCTCTGGGTGGTGGACGGTGCAGTGCCAATTTCACGCCTCCGCTCATCTCTGCCTCTTCCAGCTGCACGCTGCATGCTCTCCTCTTCTCTCTGGCTCTCCTCCCCCCAACTAAGCTTTACACCCCTACACATACATACAACTCTTTTTCCAATGACTGCACCCCCCACCCCCACCCCTTCCATCCTTCCTTGCCCCTCCTAGCCTCCCTCCATAGGTTGGAGTGTGACAGCACAGTGGCATGGAGGATCCATCTCCAAATAACAACCCAGAGCACATAATAAACCACATTGGAGTTGCCTTGGAAAGAAAAGACAAAGAGACAAACTAGCAACGCAGCAGCAGTGTAAAGCAGCATGAGAGAAACCTTGTCCCCGTTCAATCCTTTAGCACCCACATCCAAGATGGATGCCTTGGTGCGCTCATGCCTTATGCTTGGCGGCACAAGGACAAAAAGAGGGCACAGGAAAAAAACATAACAGCTCGATTTGCATTCGTAAAGGTAACATTTGTTTATGGCGCGTGCGACACCTCTCTAACGACCCCATCGCTGACTGAAGCAAGCTTCCTAATTAAGCATTAATTACTTAACAATAGAAGTGGCAATTTGGCGGTGGCGACGCAAACTGACATATTCCCACCTGGGCTAATGTCAACACAGCATTATTACCATCACCGCCTGCTGTGGTTATGGCTATCTAAACAGTCATAAACGTCAGCTCCGGCATATCGTACCACTGTTGCTGTACAACTAAGCAATATGTTTTCTCTCTCTCTCTCTCTCTCTCTCTCTCTCTCTCTCTCTCTCTCTCTCTCCCTGTCTGTGTCTGCCCCTCGCTCTCTCTCACAGTCTCTTTCTTCTGGTGAACACCAGCAGAAGGCACACAAGCAGTGAGTTTCTTTCCCTGTATTAATTGGTAAAGGCAGTGGGATTTATACAGGCAGGCAGGCGGCAAGGGTTGTACCTTTGTAGTGGCACAGTGTTTACAGTCCTGCAGCAGCACAGGCTGGGGCCGCGTGGACGCTGCCTTTTGTTTGCGCCACATCACACAGAGACAGAAGATAAACCCCGCTGCTTTTCACATCACACATAAATACACGTGTATACACAAGATCACACAGACAGAAACAGGGAGACACACAAACTCAAACCCACCTGACAGAGAGAGAAGGGAGATTAGAGAGCTACTGTTGGACAGACGGGAAATCAAGTGTGTGCGTGTGTGTGTGTGTGTGTGTGTGTGTGTGTGTGTGTGTGTATAGGGGCTTGGGTGTTCTACAAGACATGAGGTGAACTCAGTCTTGTGTGGACACTTCATTTAGAGATATACGGTGTATGGGTTTATGACCACTGAAGATTGGAGAGCGGAAGATTAACAAAAGTGGAAAAGAAGGTGGTCAGTTGAAATGTGTTTGACAGCAGTGAGCACATCAATTTGGAGATATGATGTATGTGGTTGAGCTGAGATTACAGGTTGTAAAAGTTGGTCACTGAGAAGGTGAGAAAGAATCTGACAGTGGCAAAGTTGTCAAGTACATAAACGTACAATAGCTTTTCAAAATAAAGCAAGTAACATCAATTAGACAAAAACTCACCTGCATGCATCCACTTCTCATCAAGTTATATGATCAGTATGCGTAATACCAAAAGGCAAATGGTTTATTAAGTTGAATGTTACCTTAATTAAGAGTTATGCTGAGAGTTGATTTGTTCCATTTAAATTACAGCTTCTGTTCCCACCTGTCCCGCTTCGCTGGAGGTGTATTACCCCAAGTCATTAAAAGCATAAAAGCTCTTATTCAGAAAAATAAAAGTGCATAAAGAAGATACCAGGAGTACTATATAAATACATTGTAAACCTCTAAAATATATGGTGTATGCTGTTGTATCCTGTAAACTTAAAGGGTAACTCAACTCTGTCTATCTTTTCCCTAGAAAAAGCCCAGAATGGGGATTTCACACATGAACAAACTTTGCTTTTTTCCTCCATCCCCAAAGGCATCTGCCTGTGCCTGTGGGCTTAACTAACCGATGGGAGAATCATCCCACTTCTGATCTGCTGTTCCCTTTGGCCCATTTCCCCCATCCCTAAATTAGTGAAATTTTCACAAAGCGGGAATACATTAGGGAGGGATCAGGGCAAATGGCACATTATGAATACTGTCAGAAGTGGCCTATTAAAGAGGATTCAGACATTATCGACGCCTACGTATCAGGAGAACAATCTCAGTTAAGTTAATAATGTGCAATTAATCATAGGTCACTTAGCGCAGGATGGAGTGTAACATGCTGCTGTGGAAGCAGGCCTAATCTGCTGTCCACCCGTCCAAAGGAAGAGAGAGATGGATGGAGGCAGGTTGGCAAACTGTAATCTAGATGGGGAGCTGGCTTTGGTTTTTGACAGCTTGCCAAATTTGTAATGGCTGTAGCTAACCACTTGTCACTAGCTTACAGCTTTACTCAGCAGGCCCTGGGGGTACTTGCATTACATTGTGTTATGAGCACAGACAAGCATTTTCCCTGTCATTTAAAGCAATATTGTTTTTTATGTTATTATCAATGTATACAGCCCTAGTGGGCTACTGGGTGGCATGGTGGTGAGGTTACCTCACACCAAGAAGGTGCTATCAAACGTGAGCGGGGCCTTTCCTTGTGGTGTTTGCATACTACAGAGTTTCCTGTGGCTACTCTGGTTTCCAAACATGTTGGGTATTAGCAATGTCCCGGCCTTTGCCTCAAGTGTTAGGGTTAAAGGCAGTCATTGGTGCTGAGCTGTGTTCAGATATGTAAAAAAAAAAGCTCTTTTCCCAAAGGTACAGTATAAATTCTGTAATTTAATTTGCAGCCAATGGCAAGGCTACTTCAACATTCAGAGAGACTGTCTTATTGTCATTCTTGTCTGAAGCACTCATTCTCAGGGTGAATGAGTGAATGAAAACAGGTGGAGAGTTTTAGAGGGACTTTTATTACACAGGCTGAGCGTTCTAATGGAGGTTAGCTTTTATGCAGAATGGTTCAATAAGTTCAATAAGACTGCAAAAATGTCTACTACTGAGAAGCCCTGGTCCCAGACAAAAACGTCAGCGCCATGTCAGCTTAAGTTGGAGTTGTGTGCAGAGTATATGCCAGACTGTCTTCACCTACAAAACATTTGATGAAACATGCTATTCAGCTGTTGAATACTCCATATTTTTTAAACAAGCCATGTTTAACTGTCAGGGTAAGTGCAACTGAAATTGTGTATTATAATGAAAAAAAATATTAAGTCACTACACTACATTCCCTTATTCCCAAAAGACTTAACTGTAAAAACAGGGAATATAGTGACAATGCAAGGCATGTAAGAATAAGAAGACGGATAGGTACCACAGACAGAGGATAAGGGACTTTAATCTGATATCACACAGCATTGGAAAAGAAATAGGAATTGAATCCATTGCTCAGGGACAGGGGAAAGACGGGAGGGACAGAGGAGATGAGGGAGAAAGTGCAAGAGAGAGGTGGAGGAAGAGAGGGAGTGAGGGGAGACAAGCAGGGGAAAAATTCACTTCCACAGTTGGCTGGTCTAGGAAATCCTGCAATCTCGCAGCAGCCAGAAAGCAGAAGCAGATGAGCCATGTCTCTCCATCTCTCATCCTCTCTCCATACATCTTCCTCCCTTCTTTTCCCCCCTCCCTCATTCTCCAGATGAGGTGGCTACTATATATATTTTTTTCTCTCTCTCTCAGTCTCTCTCCCTCACTCCTTTGTTCTCTCTCCTCTCACTCACAATCTTTTACATCGTCTATTTCTTTCTTTTGCCTCCACCTCACTGAACTCTCTGTGCGCCCCCACCGCAAATCTGACCCATCTTTCTCCCTCTTTCCCTCTCTCATGATGTCCAGAGCTGTTTGACTAGTGCTCAAGCCAGACTATAGCCCCCAGTGGGCTCATTTCACACCTCCAGGCCTGATGCCAGCCAGTCGGGCAGCGAGCTGTGTTACAACTGACAGACAGACAGCACTCGGCACTCGGCTGGCCCTGATTAGGATGCATACACTGGACTGGAATAAAGAATGGGAGGAAAAAAGGAACACTGAAGTGCTGCAGGTTCATTTTCTCCCCCATTTAGGTGAGCTGGGTGAGAGGAGTTTGAGTAGAGAGATAGAGAAAAAGTGTGTGTGTAGTTTTGTGGGTCTGCATGCTTGTCAGTGTGCCTCTGCAGTTGAAATGTGTGCATCCATGCTGAAGCCTGAGTGTTACAGGAAGCATCTGCATTTCAGGCTGAGTGTTTGCATGTGTGTTATGCCACAGAATACCAATTGCCAGTGATACAGCCAAAGCCTTCAGGCTCCCTCATTGTACTTCCTAGAAAACCACCCATCACCAGTGAAAGCCCACCTCTCTATAAAGACAATAAAGACAACTCTCAGTGCTTGCAGAATAATAACTGAAGGGGGGTGTCACATATTACATAGCAGGTCAAGTATGGATGAGCATGTGCATTGTGTAATGGCAGGAATAAACGGTGCACAACAAGGACAAATTGAGATGCTCTAACAAAGCAATTACATCTTCTAATAAAGCTGTAATTGTGTTTCATTATGGCGAGACGACATCTATTTGCATCATCTTTTATTCCCTTGCTCATCGAGTGGTGCCTGCTCGCTAACCTCTGACTGGCTCAAACAATGCTTATTATGCTTACGGTGGTGATCACACACAAACACCGGCAACACATAAATGCACACACACACAGAGCCAGACAATGAAGTGAGGGAGGCCTCTAGCATCGCGGCGTAGATCTCTCCATTGAGAACCTGTAATTATAGACCCTGTCTCAAGATAAATCAATTAACGCCAACATATAGCTTTTAATTTAATCCGGAGCTAATTAAAGTGAGGAGACATGCGGGAGGGATGGAGGGAGTGAGGGAGGGGGAGGTGGAGGTAAGACAGTACAGGAGGTGTGTGTATCTCTGGAGGCTGGGGGATTGTCTCAGTCCCCGGGTTCAACCACGCACAGCAGAGATGATTGAAATGAATTCTGCTGGCAGTGCGGTTCGGGGATCTCTGATGTTGGCTCAACATTACAAAACATCACCTGGAGCTGTCTGACTGACAGGTGACACTTTAATTGAAATAATTTAGTTGCTCATTAAGGGAGAAAGACTAAGACTTGAGGACTGGAGGAACAAGAGGGAGATGAGAAAAAAGATGTGTGTGTGTGTGTGTGTGTGTGTGTGTGTGTGTGTGTGTGAGAACAGACACACAGACAAAGAGAGTAATGGAGCAATTTGGCTGGCTTTTCTCAGTGGCCCCAGATGCAGGTAAAAACTGACACAAGAGCTGCAGACTGAGCCTCTTATTACACAGAATGGAAAAGGAGAGAGAAAGCCATTCTTAGCTCTGCTTTTGCCAAGCCAACAATTTATTTGTGGGATTGCTTTACATGGTAACCAACTAGATGCATTTTTATCGACAAGACAGACTAGATATGTGTGAGATGTCTGTGATAAAGCCTACACTATGTGTGTTTGTGTGTGTGTGTGTGTGTGTGTGTGTGTGTGTGTGTGTGTGTGTGTGTGTGTGTGTGCGCGAGTGTGCATGTATGTCATTGCTTGTGCGTGTCGTTTTATTAAAGAGACCAGGCAAATCTCATACATCCCCTCCCTTATCGAGGCTAGAATCTCCACTGGTTGCAGTATAAAGCTCAGTGCCAACGGAAACCGCACCGGTCTTCAATTTAGCCATTGCTGCAGTTTATGAGACGTGGTTCGGGTCCTGCTGATTATCTGCTTTTTCAGTCCTGCCACCCCACACCACTATCAACTCCTAATTTTCCAAATATGCACACTAAACACAGGTGAATCATGGAGGGTTATCTGGATTGGTATGTGTGTGCCAGAGATGTTTGAAAGTTAAAAATGCAAGTTGAAGTCTGTAACATTTAGGAGGCTTAATTGGCAGAAATGGAATATAATATTATTATATATTATATAGGAATGTTTTCATTAGTGTTTAACCACCTGAATATAGGAATCATTATGTTTTTGTTACCTTAGAATGAGTCGTTTTTGATCTACAGCCACTGTGGGTCGCATTCCATGGAGTCCACCATGTTGAACTGCCATGTTTCTACTGCAGCCCAGAAGGGACAATCCAAACACTATCTATAAATAGGGGCATTGGGTTTTTTGCTCTTTTCACAGCCACAATAGTTTCTCCTTCAAGCTTAGAAGGGGAGGGTGTAGCGAGGGAGTTGTAATCTGCAACTCTGGCACTACATGCCACTAAATCCTACATATATGAATTCTTGTGTTTGAGTTAGAATTCAAGAAAAGTCAAAACAGTCCAAAAAACAATGGTCCACACTGTATTATTGGGCTATTTTTAGAACAATCACTGGACATTAATTTTATCCTATTTAGTTATGAACAGCTATATATGTACAGTAGGGGACAAATATGTGTGATGAATATAAATGGCTTTTTTTACAGCTGACATTTTGATTTGACTAACAATAACGATGGCTCTGCTCTATTAAAGTGTTCCAGTAAGTCACGACAGTGTTATAGTGAGCGAGCATGCCCAACACCAGGACCCTGACATTGAAGTAACTAAATGGAATTAAGCCATCCTGAATTTTATTAATTATACCATGACAGACAACTGAAACGTCTCACAACTGAGCAAATAATCTGTTAGAGGGATAACTTTGCCATGAAGTTAGTTGAATGGTTGAAACAAAATGACCAGTTGGTCTCAGCACAGTACACCTGACCCGAGAATGTAAGGGAGATGTATCAGCAGTATACAATATCAGCAGCAAGTTGGTTTACCAGTTGTACTGAATAGTTTCAAAACACTGTTATCTATGATATGGGAAGCAAGAAGGGTAACATGTGTCACCACCCTGCTGCTAAAAGTTAGCCACGCTTTATTTCAGTAATTGATACAGTATGTTTAAGTTTGTTTACACTCAATGAAGACTCTTCCATTGCGGTCACTGGCACTGTGTAGTTTGGTAATGTAGAGTAGTCATGAGTAGGTGGGGGAAGGCAAGTAACCAGGAGGAGCTGCTGTCTGACTCAGACTGGAAGGCATGCTTTACTGGAAGCAGCACATTCCACTGCAGTTCAGAGTTGATTCTGGAAATGAATTGCTACAAAAAAGAGTGGTTTGGCACTGTAATAGGGACTTTTCACTTCTGAAGCGGATTAAGAAGTCAACTGTGGTACTACAACATTTTCCATAGATGAACGTTGCAAAAGACAAGGCACAAAATGCCAATTACTGCTCTTTGTATTATGAACATGAGCATTTAATCTTTGTTAAACTGCCAGAACCATGGAAAGAGACAGAGGCCCGTGTGTTGTGGGCTGCACAATGCAGAATCAAACAAGGAAGAGAGAAAAGCTTTTTAGCGTTTGCACTGGGTGAAAAACTTTTATGTGTGAGCACTATATTAAAACGTAGTAAACCAAAAAAATAAAACGTAAATTAATATCAAGCGACCATTTCATTTGAACATTTAATTGTAACCCTGTAAGATTGAAAGAATAATCTCGAGTAAACATAAGCAAAGGATACATTTTGAAGGTGGTGACACAATAAATAAATAAATAAAAATAACCAGAGAGAGAAAACAAAATAATGAGTAAAAGAATAGAAAAACTATTGAACGACAGAGAACAGTGACAGATCTCTCTACTACGCTCTCTCATTACTTGGCCCCAGGACACACTGTGAGGTGACAGCACACTGTGCAGCGCGCACACACACACACAAACACACACACACACACACACACACACACACACACACACACACACACACACACACACACACACACACACACACACACACACACACACACACACACACACACACACACACACACACACACACACACACACTCACAAAACATAAATGTACAATAGCACGTTTTATCCCACACTGCTCTCATTGATCATCTTCCTTCTGGGTTGTCTGCCATCACATTCAGTGTGACTTGAAAACTGGTTGACATTAATGGCTGGCAGATCATTAGGAAAAGAGACAGGAAGGGCAGGGTTTTTGGTCGTCATAAACGGACAATTTTGTCATCAATTAAGGCAAACTTTTGACTTTACTTTTGTTCCTTCATCTCCCAAACTGTAGTTTCGCTTTTAATTTCATGTCATTCGCCAACATTCACCCTAGGAGACGATAATGTTGGGTATTTCCATTGCCAGCAGCATGCAAATATTTGGTGACTGCGAAAAATGCAATGCAGAATCTCCTGAAAAAAATAAGTGCACAAAAAATGACGGTAAGTGAGAGTACATGACTTTAAAATGATACCCATATATCTTGTTCTTTACTTTAAAATGACTGAAGTTATGTGGCTGGAGGGAAGCAGAGTGAGGCACTGCCTGACAGAGCTGCCTTTCACACACCCTGGGGTAATTAAAGCCACAAATGAACTCAATGAGGACATTCGTTACTTTACATATTTGGGAGAAAGAGAGAGAGAGTGACACATGCACATGGGAACTTAGAGAAAAAAGACAAATAGAGAGACAGAGAGAAGAAGGAGAACAGAAAAGAAGAGGCACAGTCAGATTAAAGAAAAATAGGACGATATACCATCTGTCCATCTGAATGCACTGCAGAGTGTACATAAACTAGCTACACTGCTCTCATGTTTCCAACAAAGACATGAAATGCCTATTATATTTAATAGCGCTCTATATCATAATCCATATGGACATAACATATTGAAGGATTATATGTGTGTACATAGTGCACATGACCATTCTTACAAACCCTTTCTGCCCTGGGGGATCATAAAATGCTCATTAATTCCTTAAATTAGCTTAAATGCCCTTATTAAACGCCACCTTCATGATTATTTTTTTGCTTATTAACTATTCCCTAAGTGTGCTGCTTAGGGTCCTGTCAGGTCAAAGGAGTCGTTTGTGTGTGTGTGTGTGTGTGTGTGTGTGTGTGTGTCAGGGGAGAGGAGAAGCCAGTGCAGAGGCAGACCTAACCCCCCCACCCCCCCCGCGTTCCCCATGTCTCTCTCTCGCCAAGCACAGGGGCCTATCGCAGTTGCCTTGGTGACGCTGGCTGGCAGCCGATAGGAAAAAAGGCTGGCAAATGGAAAATGTCAATTACTGCTGAAGATATGTAGATCTGAGTGAGAGACTGCTGCAGAGAGAATGAGAGCAGGGAAGGAGGAAGAGGAGAAGAGGGAAAAGAGGATGTGAAGAACGGGTGGGAAGAATACCAAATAAAAAGAGGTGTGGTGGTGTCAGACTGTAGCAGGAGAGAGACAGAGACATGGGGGAGGCAGGGGGAGAAGTTGATGGCCAAATATAGCAAGAGGTTACAGAGAAAAGTCGAGTGGGGGCGGGGGTGGGGGGTGGGGGCGGGGGGGGGGGGGGTGGGGGCAAGGGAAGGGATGGTGTTAATGCAGGAGATGAGAGGCTGGATGTGAGCACTGGCTGCTGACAGAGAACGTCTGTCCACATCTATTATAACACCTTTCCCTTTCTGAGGCAGAGTGGAGCTGCATGGTTGTGTCCATTATTCCTCTCTTTCTCTCTGTCACTCTCTCTCTCTCTCTCTCTCTATCTATCTCCCATCCACAACTTCAGCATCAGCCTCTACCTCTAACTGGCAATTTGATTAAGCCTGGGAGATAAGGTCGCACAGGAGAGGAGAGCAGAACGAGGGGTGGGGGTGCATGGGGACGGGTGGGACGCTGACACTACACAGAGCTAGAGCCATTCTGGTGTAATCATAGCATTGATCTCCTAAGCATGTGGCCAGTGTAGATTATTGGACTGAGTTAGGTCCATCATGGGCTTTGGAGCCGAAGATAAGTGCGTATATATGTGTGTGTGTATGTGCCCGCCTGCATGTATTTGAATCTAGCGCAGTTAATCATGCATACATATCCTGTGTGGTGCATATGTGTCCACCCTATTTGTATGTGTGCATATTTAGCCGTTTTATGCAGGTGCATGTACAACCTAGGTGTGTGTTTGTGTTTGTGTGTGTTTCACGGAATGAGCGTATCCTATTTGAGTGTGATTCACTAGACCTATGTTGAATTAATGTGTCCCTACCCCCATTCCAATTTCCATCGGAGGTCTCTTGACCCTCCCACTCTGCAGGCACATAATGGTCCATTTGGGGTTTAGCAGCAGGCATTACCAGGGAGCATGGAGACAGTGAGCTAGACTGTATTTCCATAAGACTGGGACACCGAGGCCCTTCTATACATATATTACCCCCTTTGTGTCTGAGAGGTCTCCTGTGGGGCTTGTCTACTATACCAATGCATGTGCAGAGGCAAGTGTACACATACATACACACACATAAATGCAAAGACACACAAGACTGGATGCATGACGTGAAAACACACATGCATATACTGTACACACAAGGACTCCTATAGCAATGTTATCATACATACATTGGCACATATATGCAAACACACATGAAGGCAGACATGCACACACAGATATGACAGAACGGGACCCACACTGCAGCCTGACTGTGATTGACACTGATAAGCTCTGAAGGGAGACATCCCACCTTTGCTGTCATAATACTGTCACTGTACAGTCTCATACAAACATTTGCAGTCTTGAATGTATTTGCTTGACTTGATCTGTTGCGCATAAACCTTTATGTTTTGCATTTTAATCCATTTTCTCTCCCAAACACACCTTGCAGAAAAAAAGTTTTAGTATGTAGCTCACTTTCCTGGCAGACCTTTTCACAGCAGACATTTATCTTGTCGTACTAGGAAAAGCTCATTGATGAACTTAATTAATAAAACTGGCTGCATTCCATTTAGGTGAGCCAGTTCTAGGTTCCTGGTTTTGTGCAGTTGGCTTAGTGGGTATTTTAGCAATAAATAACTTTTCAACAATGCTTTCCCTGCTGTGACAAGTCAATATGTCTACTGTGAAAAAGGTATATTGAAATCTGCTTATGGAATGCTGCTGCTATTGGCGAGGTTTTTAGGGTGATCTGAGGGAAAATGAAAAGATTTGCTCAAAACTCATTTTTAAAGAGAAGAATGCTACCTGGTGTCCATTGTTCAGTATACCTAATTATAAGTGATTACATCGGCAACTTTAGACTCTCATGAATGGATAACAATTAGCAGCAATTACAATCATATTTAATCGTGAGATTCATTTTCATGCCAAAATTTCTTTTGTAGTAAGAGGTAGAACTTCAGCTCGGTGCTTCAAATATATCATTTTCACCCAGCAGATGAAAAATGAATCTGTTGAAGCATCTTTAAGGGAATGATTTCACTGAAATCAAAGATGGGGAAAAAAGTTCAATTTGACATCAGTTGTATATTATCGCTTTTATAGAGGGCCTCTAATAGACACACATTGTCAGTAAAAGCTTCAATTGGCATCAACTATTAGGGCTCCACTGTTCTCATCATATCATTTGATCATGAGTACGCAAGACCCTGAGAGCACCTTAATGAACACAGCGCTAGACTTACTCACATCAAACACAATGTAAATCTCCCTTCCTCTAACGTCTCGTTCTCTAACGCACACATACAGACATACTACACACACACACTGCACATCACATTCTCACTCTACAAATATCAGCAAACAGCTGACATTGCTCTCTGTTGACCCACTTCCGATTGTATCATCTTCAAAGAGAGAGGGGGAAAAAAGGAAGGAGAAAGGGGCGAGAAGAGATTAAATTGAAGGAAAGGGACTAATTGACCAGTGTTTCTTTATCTGAGTGAGTGTGAGGCGCTGCTGTGTAGGTAGGTATAGGTTGGGATGCCCAGAGGCAGAAATGCTCCCCGTTCATTTACAATTTACAGGCTGCTGCTGTTTGAAGCCAGCCACTCGTCTTCATTTGGGATTCACACATGCCTGCCCGTGGCAGATGGCTATTTCATCATCATCACACACATAAGCACGCACGCACGCACGAACGCACACACGCATGCACGCACGCACGCACGCACGCACACACACACACACACACACACACACACACACAAAGTTACAAAGTAAATGGCATGCTGATGAAGTAAGGTGGCATCTGTGCGTGTTTACGTGCGTATATGTGTGTGTGCTGGTGGTTGGGGGATTGCAAAGTATCATTATTTCAGCATAATTGGCTGACAGGAGCATTTGGAGTTAATTGGTTGGCTGACAGTGTAAACCCTAGGGCTTATGGGTATTGTAGTACGGATAATGCAGACATTCTGCTTGGTCACACAGCCTGACTGAGACGATTATCTGAATGCTTGAACAAATTTATCAGTGGCTTTTTTCTTCTATGTGAGAAAGCGAATTACTGTTTATGTTGTTTTGAGTTCTTCAAATTTTAGACCTTAGAACTAAATTAACATTCATTTTGGTTCCATAGCCACAGTTTACAGTAAGAATTAATTAAAAAATAAGCCCAAAAAGGTTGAGAAACCCCTAAATCACCCCTAAAACAGATGTGTTTCGAGCTAGTTAAGCTTTAAACAAATCTTTTAAAGCTTTAATCCATGTAGACTTATAGGAAATCTTTAAGTGTCTACTTGCATCACAGTTACTCCTCCCCTTGGAGAATATGTTTTTATTTAGACTTTATTTTCTTAAACATGATCACTTTAACTTAATGTGATTTGTTGAAAAAAACTTAAGTTTTGTACTGTACATATTTAGTAGTATCTGTACTGTGCCTTGATGGAGATGTGTAATGTTTAATGTGAGATATCTATCATACTGAGCACAGCCTGGGTCAACAGCAGAGCAAATCTGCTCTCAGAAATCAAAGTAAAGAAAGTTTTGAACTGAACTGTGCCCCTGAGGCAAACTTCAACTTTGGCAGAGCAGTAGCTACTGTGTGAGAGAGATGCTGCCACCTACAGCAGAAATGTACCAAGCCTGCGCCTGGTAATGAATTCAGCTCAACACAGAGCAGCAGAGAGCCTCAGGCAAATACGAACAGTGGTTCCCAAATCTGCTGCAATAAACCTCAATCATACGCTACTTAGGCTGACTGACAGTCAGTCAAAACAGAGGCGTGAGTCACCAGATTAAAAGGAGAAATAGAGTTGAAGAAGGTGAAATTGGAAGAGTCACTTATTTAGTGGGTCGTTCCACATAAAATCCTAACAATTGTAAAAATTCCCATCACCTAACATTTGTCCTGCAGGATTATGGTACTTCACAGAAGAAGCTGGACTTTCTTGAAGGCCAGTTCACTGGAGAAATATGAATCTGGGGAACTGTGAGGAGCTCATACTTTTCTCTGAGTTTATTTTAAAGAAACACATTTTTATGACTGGCCACACAGCACTTTGTTCCGTTCATACTCCTAACTGTGTGTGTGTGTGTGTGTGTGTGTGTGTGTTTATGTCCCATTGAGACAGAGATGATAGAAAGATAGACTGACAGAAAAAAGCAAAATGCACTTGTGATGGGTATTAGTGTGTGCGCATGACTGTGCCCAGTGCTAAGAAAGGCAGTAAATAAATCACCAAGCCTGAATGTGAGATATTACCTCGCGGCGAAACAAAAGGACAAAGCAGACACGGCGACCAGCAGAAGGTCAAGGGGAAGCAAGGAGGAGAGGCACTGGGAAAAGGTCGGCTGGCACCAGTAAAAATGAGCTGGATGTGAACAAAATAAGGCAGCGGGAACAGCATGTTCTGTAATTTCAGTGGAGGGACAGGGAAAGGAGGGTTAAGGATGCCCGATGAAAAGAGTGAGTGAGTTGATGAGGGGCTGCTATAAAAGTGTGAAGCCGTTATGTAGCTTCCATGTATGTGTGTGCACTTTTTTTCTTCTGAAAACCTGATTGAGGTTCAGCATTGTGATTCTGTTTCTGTAACAGAGAAAAACAATTTTTATATGAATATGAGCTACAGTAAGCAGCAGATAGAGAGCCAGACAATGCCGTGACAGTTAACAATTCACTCCCACAACAAAGCAGTGTAACATAAATGATAATCCAATAGATACACACAGGGCTCTAATGGCATAAATCATAAACACACCCTCAAATTAATCCATCACCTTCGTGTTATTCTTAACACACACACACACATACACACACGCAAACGATTAAAGTGCTAACTCTGAACATGATTTACATCATTATGATTATGACTGTCATAATTACAAGCGCCGTTATCACTCTCATTATTAATAGCAATGACACTATTATTAGCCAGTCTGCCTGCGTGCTACTTAGTCTGCAGGCTAATTACTGTGTCTGACTGTCCAGGCATGGTGCCGGTCCACAGCTCCAAGGTCAGAAACCTTCTCCTCCTCTCGTCAAGGGGCTCTCACACTTACTTAATTCTGCCACTCATAATCTCTTTTAATCTCGTAAATGATAGTGAAAGCGTTAATTCTCCCTCTCGCGCAATTTATTAGTGCGTGTTTGTGCTATTGAGACCTAGTAGCCTAGTGCGTTACTGTCACGGCTAATCCAATTAGTGTGGATGCATCTAGCCGGGCCTAAGGGGTAGAGGAGTGGAGGGATGGGGAGCAGGTAGGGGAGGTGTGCAGGAAGACGGTGCACCCTGCTGTGCGGAGAGCGCATTAGGGAGACTCCCTTCCTGCGCCCGGTGTCTTTTTATCACCGTTGTGATGGCCTGAAAATTGGTGTGTGATCTCAGGAGAGAGATAGTGAAAATATGGAGTGCAAGTGTGTATGTGTGTTATTGTTTACACAACTGAGGTAGTGTGATGATGAAGACTTATGGGGCACCATCCTCACCCACATTGGGGTTTTTTTTGTCATTACTGTAACAACTGATATCTAATATGGGATGGGAAGCTGTTTTTCAATGAACCTGGTCTATTTGAGCATCATACTGCTGGATGAGAATGTAACACAGTAATAGGAACTTTTCTGTATTTATTAGGATGTATTGCAACTTGGCTTTATGGTGTTACAAGGAGATATTTCTCCCTCTTAGCCCACTGGAAGTCCTGGAAAATCTGTTTGTATTAGACTATATCAGTGCTATATTCATAAGGCTTTTTTCCTGTATTTAAAAAAACCCAGCTAATACATTTTAATTGATTTTCACATGGATTTTATGCCACCATCATGTCACATTTAAAAGTTGCTGTGTTTTCTGCTGCAGGAGAACTTTCACTGATAGCAAGTGAATAGAATTTCTTTTGAAAGAGTACAAATTAGCTGCTGAATACACACCAGTGCCTCAGAATAATTACCAAATCAATTAACTTAGTGTTTGTGAAACATTTTTTAAAATCTTATTTGTAGTTTATGGTTTTTAGAAATTTGCAATAAATTTCAAGATTTATAAAAATATACAGCCATTGAATGCACACCAAAAGGCTTTAAGACATGACATCCATGATCATCAGTTTTCAAAGACTATGATCTTCCCTAGTGGAAACAAAACAATGGCTCCCATGTGCATTATGATGTTTGCAGATTGATTCACTGAATCCTGCAGTGGTTGTATAAAACTGCTTTTACTGATTACTCACATAAATACAGTGTTTGCCACACTTGTGACACCAATTATAGCTGAGGCTTTAATTAAAGAAGGTAGGAATCATCCACACGGGACAAAAACAACAGGCTGCCCGACATTTCACTTATTATCATGTTACAGCACACTGACAAAATAGTGCAATATGCTGAGTCTTGTTTTAGAAAATACAGTATTGACAGGTGTTTGTGTTTGGCTAAATAGTTATTGCACTTTAAAAAGGAGTTGTAAAAAGTTTCTGCTTTACTGGGCGCAAAATTGCAGTAATTTACCTGTCGTTATTTGAAAATGTATTCACTTTAGTAGTTTTCATTTCTTCTCAAGTACATTTTACTCAGGACGACACATTGGGGTTCGAGAGGGTTCAAAAAAACACTGTTCACACAAACACACACAAAACTCTTCAAAAGACATTACCACTCACTTGCCAACTACCCATTTTTCCTCGTTACTGGTATTCTTGTCTTCTGTCTTCCATGCAAAGAAGGAGGGTAAACACAGCTCTTGAGACAGTGACGAGGCAGACGAAGGGCTAAGTGATGGAAGAAGAAGATGCATTTAGTCAAGGATGTGGGATCCTTGTGAGCTATTCACTGTCAGCGTCCAATTTTATTAATCAGTGCTATTGTCCCGTTCCCTTCACAAACATCAGAACAGGATGTACCCTTTTGTGTGTGTGTGTGTGTGTGTGTGTGTGTGTGTGTGTGTGTGTGTGTGTGTGTGTGTGTGTGTGTGTGAGAGAGAGAGAGAGAGAGAGAGAGAGAGAGAGAGAGAGAGAGACTGTCTGTGTATGCATAGGCTTGTGTGCATGTGTGTATTGTGTGTATAACAGTGCTCAAGCAACTTGCACTTTTGAAACTGCAATTGTGTATTTTTAAATTAACAGTTCCTCACAACTACTGCAGAACCTTAAAAAGATGATGAAACTGACATTTCAATTTTATGACATTTAAAGGTCTGGTGTGTAACATTTAGGAGCATCATTTGGCAGAAATACGTAGTAATAATGCAGATGCAGAAATTCAATCTAAAATGTTGTTTTAATTTGTGTATAATCACCTGAATATATTCGTTATGTTTTTGTTCCCTTAGAATGAGACTTTATATCAACAGACGCTTCAACAGAGTCAGCCATGTTGAACCCCCGTGTTTCTACAGTATCCCAGAAGGGACAAACCAAACGCTGGCTCTAGATAGGGGCGTTTGCCACTGACAGTGAACCAAAACAACAAAGTTGGAGCCAGACAGCTAAATAATGAGCTGAAACTCGCTACTAACCACCATGAAGCTGAGGGGAGCTACAGATTCAGCTCATAATTCTTTTTAGGTTCTGCAACCCCGGTCACATTGTTTTCACACTGTCGACTGTAGCCACTTTCAGTTATAAGATCCCCATTTTTTGAAAGCATAGTTGTTATGGACGTAGTGGACATCATGATACCACTACCTAAGTGTATGTCAAGCAGATTCTAGGATTGGGTGCATCATGTTTGTGTTCAGACCTGAATGAGTTATGACTCTGAGAAGTGTCATAGAGTTGCATTCAATTTCTTCTCAATAAGTACACCTAACTGAAAATGAATAAATTAAATTCAGAATTTAATGAATCTAAAATATAAGTGCCTCCTCTCTAAACAGGAAGAAAAATTGAATTTGTCAGGCAAACACCTGCTACAGCTGTCTAAAATGATGATGTGTGCATTCTCACAAGACTTTAATTTGAAAATCTAACTTTTCAATATTCTCAGATTACATTTAAAATTCTGACTTTTTTCTATTACTTCTAGGTGTAATCATCCTAATGAGAGCTATAACGTAGTCATACCAAGAAAATGTGAAAGAATGCACCATGCACTTATGCTGTTTCCCTCCTCTGATGATAAAAAGCACAACGAAAGAGGGGTCAAGCTGTGTCTTGGCAGACAAGAGCTATTTTCAAAAATCCATTAGTGACTCAATGCAGCATCATTATCGCCAGCTGCTTAAGCATACAATATCCTGGCTTTGACTTTTTTTGTCTTCTTGGCATTTTCCTCTGAGGTGAGTCTCAAAATACCACATGAAATTGGAAAAGTAGAGAAGGAGAGGTTTCTTTAATGGAGTAAGCGTGGATGTGGTATTTTAAAAGCCATTCTTATGCTTCTGCTGAAATGGCATGAAGTCCTTCCATTAGCAATCATGTCCTCTTTATGGCAGGACATATTTTGGACCTTGTAGAGTATTATGCAGCACGGATACGTCTGTTTCTGGTGTGCTGTAATCAGAGCCCCACAGAGCAAAATCAGATTTGACAAGTCTGAAATAGACGGATACTAGGAGCTTGATTCAGTATGAGACAAAAAAACATTTACATAGGCACACAGAATACCGAATAGGTCATGCAGATACACAGAAAGAACACACACATAACCACCACACATAGTTAACATCTTTATTCATCCTTAACTAATTTTGGACATTTCTTTTTCTGATCTTCGTTCTCCGGGAAATTCAACCTCACCTCATGTCTCGGTCTTGTCTGATGGCACCTGGAAGTAGCCAGTCTTGGATTCATATTCCTCAATCTATTAACCAAATACTGTTATTACTATAGTGTAATTTTACTATTGCTATGTCTGTCTACTCTGTACATACATCTCTTGTAGTCCTGATGTTACTTCCTTTTTTTGGAGCTCTTTTGGGGGAGAATTTTTCCTTATTTGGATTGAAAGTCTAATGACCGAGGATGCAGTACAGATTGCAAAGCCCTTAGGCCAATTTGTGATTTTCAGCTATATAAATAACACTGAGTTGACTTGGCTTGTCTAATGTCTCAGTGGGACAATAAACACCAATACAAGAGAATGAAAGATTGTGCAAACTTATTTGTTTTTATTAGTTTATTTTATTTATTTATTTCAGGATTATTAGATCAAGTACTACTAGCCTGTTAGAAATAACAGTCTTATAAGACCAGGATGTAGGATTTAGTGGCATCTAGCTATGAGATTGCAGATTGCAAACTTGCAAGAAACTACAGAGCCAGTGATTGGTTTATCCATTCTGGGCTACTGTAAAAACAAGGGGGTTAAACATGACGGACTAGATAAAAATGGCTTATTCTAAGGTAACAAAAACACAGTTCTTACTTTCAGGTGATTATACACTACTGAAAACAACTGGAAATGAGGTTGATTAGAGCCTTGTTGTGGGACTGATAGCAAAAACAATGATCCACAATGGAGTCAACAGCTCTGTAGAACTGAGTGCACCTTCAGAGCTGGGTGCGTTCTTGATTTGCGATTTGATGCTCTTTAATATATAATAAAAACATGAATCAGTGGAGCTTAAAATCAAGTTTAATTTTGTCAAGTTTTGTCTGCAAAAATGATCCATGAAGATACAGATCAGTGGAGGAAGTGAACTACTGGAACTACAAGTACTTGTGCTGCACACACACACAGCCACATAAAGTCATACATGACTGGTCTGAGAAGGCACAGAGCCAGGCTGTGAGGGTTTGAACTGGTGTTCCTGTATAATGGCTCATGCTGGAGCTATTTGTTCTATGTGAGTAGAGGCTTATTAAAAGGTGCACCGACTCCCTCAGGATCAAGATAGATTGGTGTTGCAAGGGGCTAGCACAAAAACACAGAAGATACTGGCTTCTGATTCTCAAATACAAAGGCACCATATCAAACGCATACACACACACACACACCCTCATACTCATACACGCAGACACAGCACCCTGTGGCACTGTCTAATCACACAGCCAGTATGTATTTCTCTGTAGTTCTCTCAAAGGAGTCTCCATGCTGGGCTTACAGTTCCCTGGTGAATGCCAACCCAGTGTGTGCATGTGTCTTGATCATGTTTTGATCACAGTGGCGGGCTTTGTCACACAGAGGGATAGTTGGTGAACAAGAAGGTACAGGACAGGTCAGGTGAGAAGAAATAACTGTAGGAAATTGAAATATGGCAGCAAGAAAGGGGATACAAGTAAAGAGTAAGAAGAAGAAGAAGACTATAAAGCCTGATTAAGTGGGGCCTTTGTTTAGTTTAGAAAAACAAACAGAGAGAAACCACCCACCAGGTCAGCTGACATCTTGTTGTGAAAACAGCCAAAATGTAGAAGTGGTCACTGACATGCTTCACATTCATAATCATGTAGTTCAGACTGGTCATTTAGTTCATACACAAACCATTTCAATAAAACCTTGTAAAAGGCTAAACAGTGGCATATATGCGTTCACCCTGTATAACATGCAGACACACTCCTATTATACACCAAAACAACACGCACACATGCACCCAGACGTAACCTAATTTCATTGCCCTGTGACACAAAATGTGATTTCTGTGTTTGAGCACGGGGGGTCCGATGACTACAGAGGGGCACATCAAGAAGTGAGGGCTTTATAATCGCTGATGCCAGATTGGATGTCAGCTGCACCATAAGTGACCATCTATCACTAGCACGCTGCTCGTGAAGAGGCCTCTTTATAGACAGATAGACTTCAGACAGCACAGAAAAACCCTCCTCCCTCCGGCCCACTCCACTGCCCCGCAGGAGGGATTACCGCACATGCACACAGAGGCCTGCATTCATGCATACATGCACAAGGCGTATATACACACGGTATTCACCCATATAGCTGTAAACATTCATGCATATACAGTAGTAGGGAAGCGTTTATTTACACACACAAACTCATTTTCATAGCAACCCACACATGACAGCTTCTTCAGAAAAGACATCACAGACGAAGCCTTGGGCCTCCTCTAAGCACTCAGACACACACACACACACACACACACACACACACACACACACACACACACACACACACACACACACACACACACACACACACACACAGATTTTTTGTTTGTTTGCTGCTTTTGTGCAGAAGTTCACTGTGTTGCTCTCATTCACAGCAGCAGCAATATTGCCAGTGGCCATCAGCTTAGATGAAGTTCAGGATGTGTGTATAACATTTCAATGGTAAGAAAAGTGAGTTTTACATCAAAACCAAAACGGTTATATTCTCTTTCCTTTGATCCACAATTTTAGAAACAGCTGAAACCCTTATAAAATTGACTCTTACTTGAGATGAAGGGGTGTTTTAGTGTTGATGGATGTGCACAAGTTCAAGAGAAGTGACAAAGAAACAAACAGAGAAAGGTGGAGAAAGACAGTGTTTGTTTTCATCTCTGGGATCCTTTGCTAAGCCATGCACGTAATTTGCTCTACAGCCTCCATTTGTACATTTGTGTGTGTGTGTGTGCTAATGCATAGTCTCTGTCTACAATATGGGTACATGTGGACAATTGCAGAGAGAGACTGGGTTGTCTAGCAGCAGCAGCAGCAGTGGCAGATGCTAATCTGTGCTGAGAGTCATTATCTGTGTTGCCTGGGCCATTAGACTAATGCTAAGGGATAACACAGAGAAGTGGATGAGACCTGACGCTAACAGGGGCTAATCATCAGGACCACCTCTCACTGTGAGTTCGGCTATGACACTAAATATCCCTCAGAGGCAGGAACCTCAGGCACTGGCAATCAGATAATTACAGAAGCCTGGAGCATTTTATTAATAAAATTTCAATAAATTGTCTCAAATATTTGAACGAGCCGAGGTGTGTGTGATTTGATTTGACACTTGAATCGCCTCAGAAGTGCTAACTTCCTTTTGTCACCGTTATTAATTATTAATATTCTCAAATACTGATCATTTCATTGTAGAGTAGTTTTCTGCTCCAATATGCAGCCTGAGTGAGTGTGTGGTTTTATTGGATTTGGAAAAAAGAATCTATGGGAATAGCGAATCTTCCAAAAATGATCAGGTGAGCGATGCACAAAGCCTACTGAAAGAGATACAGGTGTATTTCTCAAAGCTCATAGTACCCCCTAACCCCAAAAATTTCCCCTAGCAACAACTATCTCAGAATATTCCCAGCATGTGGTGCTGGAGCTTGCTCTTTGCCAGGCATTGGCACAGCAAGGCAGTTCTAATCTGCATATCACCTGATCTGACCAATGAATCGCTTCCTGTTTAATCATTTCATTTGACCCAGCAACCAAAAGCACCCGGCGAGCTTTTGACTGGCAAACAGTAAAATAGAATACATCTGTGGGACCTCGCAAGATCAAATGTTGAAGAAAGCGCTAACGAGGCAGGTTTCAGAGCTTTTTTGACTTTTTAATGAGCTGCTACAGGAACGGGGTGACCCCGCTGCTTCGCATTGCACCGGGGCTATTGAACATAACCCCACGGATTCATCAAGGCTACAACTCAATATTAAACAGTCACAGGTACGTATTTACCCGAGGTTAATTCACCATCTTGGCCCCATGAGAAATAAACTAGATTGCATTGTAAAATAAAAAAATATGGGCAGGGAGAGGACACAGGAGGGTGAATGTGTATCAGTTAATTTACGGCTGATAAAAAGAGTGCTTATCTGTACATATAGTGTGTGTGTGTGTGTGTGTGTGTGTGTGTGTGTGTGTGTGTGTCTGTGTGTCTGTGTGTGTGTGTGTGAGTGTGCGTGGGCGTGGGCCACCAGCGCCTTCCAACACAAATCTTAAAAAGTCAAGAAAACGCTCAGTCTCTGTCTTCTGTTGTCCCTGTGTAGCTGAGCTTTGGCTACATTTCAAAGCCAACCTGGCTGACTGAGGTCCAGCCACAGAGAAGGCGAAGGGAAGACTTCATGTGATTGAAGAGAGGTTGAAGAAATACACACACAAACACAAATACATACATGCAGACGCACACACTTCTCCACTGGAGGAAGCAGTAGTAAGCTGCAGCACAGGGGCTCGGCTACAAAGGGACCCCACTGAGGCCGAGCAGACAAACAGAGGTGGCCCTGGGCCGAGGGAGATGATTGAACCGACCGACGAGGGAGAGAAACTTCAAACAACCTCCAGCATGAAAAGATAAAGGGAGAAGGAAAGAAGTATGAGGGGGAAGAGAAGGACGAGCTGGAGGCCACAGCCCCTGTTTAGCATATGAGCCCCTTCATCAGACCTCGCACGACAGATTAAACTTAAAGATGGAAAAAAAAAAGATGGAGGAGCTTGGTTAGGAGAGAGGAGAAAAGAGAGAAGGAGAGATAGAAGGAAGAGGTGGAGGGACGGAGAGGGCCCCTATTAGCGAGGTCCATCACCTTTTGGCCTGCCTGCATCTCCTCATCTCCATAATAGGCTGACCCCCTGTGTTTCAGGCTCATTAGAAAGGCAGACAGCAGAGCCAGGCAGACACACACCTGTCACCTCTCCGCTCCCACCGGAGACCTCGATGAGACGGGGATAAAAGAAAGATGGTCGGAGAGAAAGAGAAGGATGCGGTTGAAGGTTGGGCCCCCAGGTTTGATCAGGAGAATAGAAGAAAAGGGAGAAATGCTGAACTGCTTCTTTGGTGAAAATACAGAGAGAAGAGAGGGAACAGAAAGAGTGGCTGTGTGAAAATGAATCTGCCTAGAAACAGTAATTTGATAGGAGTAAGGAGCGTGCAGAGTTTGCAAGGATGCAGTTTCATGTCAGTTAGCACTAAACACAATTCCATATGAACCCAGAATCCCTCATGCATCCGTCAGCTGTGCACAGGGCACAGTTTCCTCTTATAAGTTCTTGTTTTTTCCCCATTTTAAAATTTTTTGATTAATTTGCACAATTAAATCTCCCAGAGGCATCTTATATATACTCACCTCCTACTATCGCACAGCAATTCAGCTGTACCAATAAAAGCGAGTGGTTTGCAGACTTTAATGTCCCTGGGTTCTATAGTGGTTCTCTTCCTCTGCATGCTTTTGGGTTAAAATGTGATTAATGCTTTTATTTACAGTCAATATAATAAGGATGCTAAACATCAAAGATGAAAGACAGTGCTCTTTGTGGTAATACTGCACCAGTATCAGGTCTCTATCAGGAAAACAAAACATACTATGTTCAGTACAGTTCATACACTGTTCAAATCCCCTCTCTGTCACTGCTCATAAAAGCAGACAAGCTCATAAGAAAGCGTGACGCAGTACACTAGCAAAAGTGGTTGACTGACAGGCAGCCTGGCCATTCAGGACACTGGTGGTTTCTTGAGACCTTCCCTGGGGAACCCTTGTTTTAGTAAATGCCGTCCCTGCTATTGATTGAAACTGGCATCCCTACGCCAGACTCCCACCGGACCAGACCCAGAGGTCAGAAAAGCAAGGTCAAGGGTGACAAGGTCGACGACCTCATCAGGCCTTTTTGCTATTGGATGGTGATCAGTTACCTCGCGGCTGATTGACCGTTAAGTTAAGTCGATGCCACGCGCGTCTCGCCCGCAGGGAAATCATGGCTGATGAAATCACAACTGTCCCAGAAGGAGGGAAATTAAAGGCGATTGATCCTACAAGAACTACCAGGAATATGATAAAAGAGTTTCCAAATATTTGAAATTAAAAACGGAGCAGACATTTCTCCTATCAGTTTAAAAATGTATTTATTAACCTTCCCTACTGCAAGACAATGAAAAATGTTAACTGATCAATCCTCTGCTGCTTCTTCCCTGTCTGACAAGAGGCCTGCTCTTACCATCCATCTCTATCCCTCATCCCTCCATCCATTTGTAAATCTCTGGCTTTCGGGCTTCCTCCCTCTCTCTTTATTTTTCAATGTGTGTACAATCTCCTACTCTCTGCATCACTTCTCTACAGCTCTCTCTTATCCCTCAGTCTCCTCCTGCTTCTTCTATCGCTCTCTTTCACTGCTTGTCATTGAATCCCCATACCAACCTACCAACACACACACACACACACGGATGTGAGGACAGTAGACTTGCCTGAACAGCTTTCCCCTTCCCCAAGCACCCTTTCAGTGTTTTATACTTAAACTCTACATTTTATTAAAATAGTACTATCAGCAAAATGTAAATAATAAAACTATATACGAAGTATAACAATTGTTATTGAATGATTTGTTTGTTTCCCGTTGCCTACAGTCAATGTTGGTTTATCCTAATGATCTTTGAGTTATTTTTGTAACCATGACCCAAAATGATCCCTAAACTTAACCAAGTAGTGTTTGTGTCTAAACCTAAATTACATATAAATGATTGCATTGTCTTGTCAATAGGGGCGCCCTCCAGAAAACGCTAATATAGGTTGTTTTAGAATGGCAAATAACATTTTTGGGCCATTTGTCTTGGAGGAATTTATTCTGATTAGAAAGCTTGTAACCCTGAGTGATATTTTGTGCCAAATCTGCTAAAATATTACATTTTAATGAACTTATTGAAATGCTGAATTTACAGTGTGGCATTGCTACCTTTACTTCAGTAGATGATACTTCCTCCACCGGTGACAAAGCACTAATAGACATTGGTTCTAATACATTAAGTAATAAGTGCATTTTGCAGAAACCATTAACAACATTAACATACTTTGCCTTGGACTTCCAAGACCAAGGATGTAAGAGTAGTAGACATAGTGCTCGATAGACAAGTGATCTCTTGGAAGTGGTGCTCAGAAACATGAACATTTAACAAGGTGACAAAACACACACAAAAAATATTTGTGTTGTGAACCCTCTTTCTCTCATTCTCAATTACAAACACATACTGACAGGAGCCTTGTGTGTAATCATACCTTTGGGGCGTGCAGAAATTGCACTCATATGCATTAACCAAATACAATATAGCCTTCATGATAAAAAAACAGGTATTCATTATCTACACAGACATCAATTAAAATGCATCCCTTCTCTCTTTCTCTCTCTCTCTCTCTCTCTCTCTCTCTCTCTCTCTCACACACACACACACACACACACACACACACACACACACACACCCTCAGCAATGCACACAGAGCTAATTGAGTGAGTGGATTTTAGATTTCACTTCCTCACAACTGATACACTGGAGATCCCTAAACAAATTTATCCAGCTTTTACACAAAGCTCTCCCTGGTGTCACAGATCTACCCCCCACCCTCCCCATGTCTCTCTGTGTTGGTAAAAAAAAAAAGGAAAAAGAAACCCTGACTCCCGCAGTGCTTGGCCATTTACACTAGCTGGCCTCACCTGTCACAAAGCCACTGATGGAGATGGAGAGATGAGAGGTGAAGAAAGGAAGAGTAAGAGAGACATATGAATGTATGTGTGTGTATGTCTCCATCCACGACAACCCCTGTCCTCTCTCCACCCCTCGACCTCTCTCTCAGTCGGTTGTTTGCTCTAATTTGCCCTGCCGGTCGCGACCGTGAGCTCATAGTTTATTTTGATAAATTGAAAGGGAAGCCCTGCTAATAAATCAGGGCCCGTGATGAAGAAAAGCCTTAAATAGGATATTAAGATTTATATCAGGGACTCCGCTTGTATGCTGACAAGTACACAATTGCTCCCTCTTCTTTCTGTCTTTCTTTCTCTCAAACGCACACATTCCATCTCCCTCTCCTGCTCCTTCTTCCTCTTTCTCTCTCTCTCTCAAGTCAAATTGTCCTTGCTTCTTTCATGGCACCGACAGGAAGATTTCTTATCAGGGCTCTGGAAGGTGGGAGTGAGGCGAGAAAAAATGAGAAGCGAAAGAGGAAAGGGTGAGGGTGGGGGGAAGAAAAAGGGAGTTGGAGAGCAGAGGGGGTTCTCTGCTGCAGCTTTTGTGTTATTGGCTCAGTGGCCGAGCGTGAATGCAACACACAGAGCTTCATTACTGGAGCGCAGGGGCTATCTGTCTGACAGGATGCAGGATAGGGAGCCTGTGTGTGTGTATAAGAGAGAGAGAGAGAAAGCATGTATGTGTGTGTTCTGCATTTGTAGCAAGATGCAAGATTGAATTTCTGTGCCTGTGCCTGCTCCTGCTCCTGAGTGTATGTGCATGACTGTGTGTGTATGTCTGCATGCTTATGTATGTGTGTCTTCCTTAGATCTGCGACGTGAGCACACACTCTCACAGTGACTTATTTACTCCAGAGGCGAGGCTCTAACCCCAGGTACAGAGCCCTGCACTGAATAATTGCTTTTTTTTTCATCCTCCCCTATCACGTCGCCTCTTTGTTCCTAACCGCTCACATGCAAGAAGTGACATCTATTTGAGTGAGAGTGTGTCCGCATGCATATGAATAAATAAGCGTGTGTCTGTCTGTCTGTCTGTCTGTCTGTCTGGGAGTATGTGGATATGAGATCTAGAATGTGTTTGTGTTTAAAGGAATACTCCAAATCTTCTCAGATTATTTTTTCTGTCCTACTTTGGACGTGATTTGAAGACATGGATATTAGTTTAATCTTTGTCCGTTCAACACAGATATATGTAACCTGTTTAGCCTAGCTTAGCATAAAGGCTGGAAGCAGAGGGAAACAGCTAGCTTCCCTCACAGAGCTACCTCTGTGGTGAATACACGGTGCTGAAACTGATATTAATCTCATACAACTCTCATTGAGGCATATTGGAATATTCCTTTAAACTGTATCAGTGGTGTGTGTGTTTTCAAATATGCTCACATCTTCTTTGAAACGATGGAGCTTTGCAAATCACCAACCACAACTGTGAGTAATTACCAGTTCAGCGTTCAACCATCATTTCATTCAGTTTTAGAGAAAACAGCTCCAGTATCTGGTCTATTAGACTGTTGAGTAATGCTTTTAACTCTGTTCCCATAATTAAACCCAGTGTACAATTGAACACTCAAAGGCGGGTTACTTGCGTTGCGTAATGATTGCAATTAAGGGTCGCACACAAAGCTGGGGCTGCTTTCTGAGTCGCTACGCATGACGCTGGCAATTAATTGAAAATGCAAATACACAAGCTGATGAATGAGAAGAGTGCTGGGTCTACACTGCGTGAAAAGACTATCCGCCACACTTCAGAGGGCTGGGGGGGAGGGAGGATGCGCCTTGTATTCCTTCAGAGAGGAAATCAAACCAATTGGATATGAAGCATAGCCGTGCCGCTGGGGAGAGCGTGCTGTTTGCAGGGACAGTGTGATACTACACACCCCAGGCACAGACACAATAAGACGCTGATTAGACAACAACAGGGTCATGGAAAAAAATTGCTCTTTGAGTTGATATTTGCAACTTGTGAAAAAAATAAAGCTCATATATTCACATATTCTATTTATATAAGCATCAGCATAAGCCTCCAAATTTACCAGTTTATCAGTCAGACGCAGCCTTTCTGTGATCAGTCACGCTGATGGCTGCTGCCAAACTGCCACCAAATATTGCTCTCACTCTGTAAAGTACTTGGATATCTGAAAAGTACCAGACAAATAAAAATAGACAGACAGGTGCAGGCAGACAGACAAATAGACACACAGGCAGAGCCACTGTGTGCGGTTGTCTTGACAACAGAACAAGAGCAGCACCCTGGACTCTGAGTGTGGATGGAGAATGAGACATGAGAAGGGGTGAAGAGAAAAAAAGCGCAGTGTAAACCCCATTAAATCCGTCCAACGCTCACAAAAATCAGTGTTACAACATCAAGCTTTGTGGAATATTCACCTCTATTTTTCTTTCCTGCAGGCAAGGACGCACTGGCAACATGAAGCGATGGAGAGAGCCTGAAAACTGTTCATACGGCCCATTATGTTATCTACACAGATTTCACCCCAGCTGCCTTTCCCAGAATGCTAAATGAGCTAAGAGGAATGCACCAAAAAGTTGCCCATTATCCTTCATTGCCGTAATATCCTCATCATCAGACTACCAACATGAACCTTGACGTGAGTCCTCTGAGTAACTCTTATGTGGTTACTTTGAGTCTTATTGTGCAGCAGACTGATGGTATCCATCCAGTGTTTGTGTGTCCAATTGAACATGTCTAGACATATTCATCTCTGTGTAATGGTTCACCGGGAATGTGACATTAATGGTGGGCTGTTTCTGTGCCAGCTGTGGGCCTAGTGGGCCGTAGCATGACACAGCTGGCACAGCCTGGCAGGAAAAGCTTGGGTTATAAAAGCAGACTGGATAGAATGGGCAATTCCCTGGCACATGATGGCAAACATATTAGATACGAGATATTAAATTCTGGTCAACTACCAGCTCCTCCACCCAGTTCTTGCACCCACAGATTCCCGGCACCTACTCTTAAATTATTTTTCTGTGGTCATGGGAAAAATGTAAGGGGCTAAACTTTCCACTCCTTCCACTTATCTGGCTTTTTGCGTTTTTGTATAATGTAATTTGTTCTGCATCAACAGCATGTTTACCAGTCAAATGACTGGTGATTTGAATTTAATCATCTATTCTTTTAGGGGTCTGTGAAACTTGGCTACCCGACTCGTTTGACTCAGTAAATGTAGAATGGCATTAACTCGAACTTCTCAACCACTACTACAGTTATCAGGGTCTGCTTCTTACTTTCTCTATTATAAAATGAGAGAAACTGGACAAAAAATGAATTAACTTTGTTATTTTGCAAAATGCTGTGTTTCTGTGCCCATTGCAAGGTTATCCTTGTTATAACAAACCAATTGTCCAAAGAAATGTCAGTTAAGTTGTCCTTAGGTGCTACAGTATAACCACAACTCTATGAAGGCATTTACATTTTTTATGTTTTTATGCTTTGTATTTGAATCACCAAGGACCTGTAAAATACCATAAAATAATTTCAACTTTGGTGTTTCATCAGGGTCTTAACGCTTTTTTTTATTGAATTTTTGCATAAGAAAAGTCAAATAAAATGGAATAAAAACATTATTTCCCCCAAAATCCCATTTTGATCAAAATCCAACCTCAGACAAACACTTTCAAAAAATGATTTGCCTCAGAGTGGCATAGCACAGCATAGCTGGGCTTGGCACACAGTACCATGCCACCTGGCTGATGCCAACTCTGATGTATGGCACTGCCTTGGCAGGGGCCCCCAGCGCAGTGGCACGGAGGCATCGGGAGGGTATCATCAGTCTCACAAACAAAAGGCGCTTAACTTTGCCGCTCTCCATGAACATCTCTATTCACCTCATCTGTACAGAAGGGAAGGACCCTGTTGTACACTGGGAAGCACACATACAAATGCACACACAGGTGCATGTCTGTGTGTGTGCCGAGTGACAGATGGGGGATGAAGTTGTCAGACCCTCGCTTGGCGGTGCTGTAGGCCCTTGTCGGCTGGCTGCTGCTTGTTAACGTGTTAATTAGTCTACTTGTACCCCCTGTTTGGTAATTACAGTCAGCCTGGGCCAGGACGCTCATCAGGGGCCACTGATTGCAAGACGGCAGAGAAGGCAGGGTTAGTGCTGGGACATATGGCTGAGGTCGTACATGGTTCATACACCAAAGAGTGCAGAGTGTTAGAAAACTGTCCAAATAGAAATCCAAGATAAGGCCCAGTGAGTGTACTGGTCAGCTGCCATACCTGGAAGCTGACCAGTACACTCACAGTCTGACCTGTCAGCCAATGAGCAGCTCCAGAACATAGGGGTTGAGGGCCTTTACTTCCACTGCATGGATTTATCCTGTTTGTCCGAGGATCAAACCAGTGACGTTCCAGTCAAATGCAACACATTATTTAATGTAGCTGAAGAAAGCCATTGGCTTCCATTAGCGTGAACATCAAGTTTGCATAAATTAATGTCAGTGTTACACTATTATTGAGGGGTGATACATTTTAAGCATAGATCACTTTCAAAAGTCTGTACAGCATGACATCACTACAATTATGTAACTAAACAAACAAAAAATAATGCAGACTTGATGTTCACTGTGATGGTTTCAACAGTGTGCTGATACATTTTATAAGGAAATGAATGGTAACAGTATATAGAATGGTAGTCAAAATACATGGCAGTTTCTAAATATTATGTTTGCAAAATGGTTAGCCTTGATGTAAAATATAAGTGATCTGTTGTTGACAGTTAGGCTAATTGACAATTATATGTAGAATATATAAAATAGCAAAAATAGGACATTTTGAATATAAAAACAATTGTACACAATTACAACACCGAAAGTAGAATATCTCTTGAGAAGTATAAAACAACAGATTACTAAAATATAAACAATATTGATGTACACTCTGTTTACCTTGAAGGAGGTAGATAATAAATGAGGTGGCAGAGGGGGAAAAGGAGAGATAAAGATAAAGAACGACAATATATATAGAAAAACACAAGCAATGTATAAGAGAAGGTAGATGGAATGAACATGCTGTGCAAAAAAAGCAGGCAAGAATGGATAAAAACATGTTTTTTTAAGCACCTTGAATGGACGGTAGATAAGTGTTTGGAGAGGTGGAGTTGTGATGACGGGGTGTCTCCATCTTTGCTGTTATCTCTCCCCCCTCCTCCCTGCAGGACGTGGCCAGTTCATTTGCCTATGAGTGTCTGACAGAGCCGATTAAGAGCAGTTTGTTTTATAGACGTGAGCTAATTGAGTTGGCTAGATTGCCGTCACTCGCTCTCTCTATATTGAAGATTACATATTTCCTTTTCATATCTTGGTGCTGCAGCCGCCCGCCCATCTATCTCCATTCCTCCTTTCGTCCATTCCCCCTCTCCTGCCATGTAAAGTGAGAGGGGGCTTTGGTCCTACGTCTAATTAGAGCTCCTCTCCATCACTCTCCCTCTGCCTTGTTCACAACTATATCCTTGCCCTAGAGACCTTGCTTCGCCTCTCCTCTCTCTGTCTCTGACCCCTCCTTCTCATTATCTCCTCCTCTTCCTCATCTTCCTCTTTGCACCACTCCATCTTTTCACCCTCTCCATCTCTCTGTCATTATTCACCAACCCCCTGCCTCTGTCCCTCTCTTTCTCTTTACCCTACCCCACTTCATCCTCCACCTCTCCCTCCCTCACTCTCTCCTTCTCAATGAGTTAATTAGGCTCATCTCTGGCACCCTCTTGCCAAAGCCTGTGCCCACAGGGCCAGCCGCAGCACTCCGCTGATGATTGGGGGGGCTCTATTTTTAGAAGACAACAGAAAGAGGAGAAGCGAAGAGAGGAAAGAGAGAGACAGCTGAAGGTCATTTGGTACTTTCACTTTGAGCATATCTATATGAGAATGTGTGAAAGTGAAAGACAGAGAGAAAGAGAGAGAGACACGAAACAAAAGCCTTACATGTGGATTCCATAATTTAAGACGAAATTCAGTTCATGCTGTTCTTGCAATATAATAAATGTCATTACAGAGGGAGCACCTGAAAAGATGATGATTAAAGAGTTTACTTAAGTCTACAAAAATAAGAGAAAAGAGTAGTGCTTTGCATTCCCCTCTTTATAGAAGATGCTGAAGCAACATCCCATTGTGTGTCATCATACTCTCTAATGAGCTAAGCCCTTTGAGAGTCCTGGATGAATACTGTAACTCCAAAGACAATGTGGCACTGTCACCATGGCTCATTCCCAGGTGAGCTATCCATACTAAAAATGCACATCTTCATGTGATGTGCTTTATTAAATTGCCAGAGCAACCCAATAGAGCTCCATTGTTGTAGTTACTATGACTATAAGGATAACAGAAGCATCTCAGTGGTCTTAAAAAGGTGCAGTTTGCTGAAGACATTTGTCAGCAGACGATTTTTTCTATTGGTGAAATGCCTTGAAGATGTTGGAAATTCAAAACAAAGACAGATCCCAAGACTTACTTTGTTTTCATCATTCCACTTTTGTGCTGCACACTCATGATCTCCCACAACTCAATGCTGCAGGGACAGAATGAGTAATTCCTAATACGTAGGCTATTGAGACTGGAAGTATGGAAGGTCTCGCTTCTATAAAGGATAAGAAATCGGTCTATCTATAAAACACTGTGGGCAGAGAATATGAAGGAACAATGTGGGATGATACACCACATGTTACTGCAATATTGCACAGCTGTGCCGGCTGTTAAGCAAACAGCATATGCAGGTAGTGTAATGCTGTTTTTCTTCCTCTGTTAAAGCAACAGTATAACAGTAAGAGTCTCTTGATATAGATAACAGATGCTCACCTATATTCAGCGTGTATATTTTACACATTACCTCAAGTGGATACTGAGGTTGCAGGTCGTAGAAGACTGACTGAAGACCTGCTGTACAACTGTACTTCATTTGATTCTACTGTTATTTTAATTTTCAAAACATCCCAGCTCAATTGAGGCAATAACTAAAGGCATACCTGAATTGACTTGTTATGAGGTGATGACAGCACGCCACAGAGTTACAAATGTCTTCTAGTGCCACACACTGTCAAGCTGACTGAGGTTACATTTTCTTGCCACTTCACTAATATACCAACCGTCTACAACAAACAAGACCACGAGGCACACATAATGACAAATACAGACACCAGAAATAGCAAAGACAGTATGAGTCAAACCACCAGGAGTTCATTTACCCCTCTCCCTCTAATAAACAAAGCAATCACTGACAGTCAGAGACATAATTATGTGGTAATTACGCAAACTAACAGATTTTCCCTCTCCACCTTCCAGGCTTGTTTCACACGGGTACCCCCACATATTACAGAACAACCCCCACTAGACCATCCCTCTCCTGTGCAACTGTTAACCCCCTGTGCTCCCTAAACACGCTCACATGTACTTACACAACATTCAAGCATGCACACATAGATACACAAGCACAAAAACACACACAGATTTATGCAAAAGGTTATTCATGCGAGCGTGCGCTCACTCACATACAGGAGTCACCCTCCCTCCCAGAGCTCGTCTTATTTAGCAGTCAAGTCGTCTCATGGCAACACACTCGTCAATCTCCCCCTATGTAGCCTCATACTAATTAACTGATTTAAATGGAAGTGTGTAGCGGAGTGACATAGGGCAAGGATGAAGTCTTTCAACCCCCCCCCACGCCTTGTAAAAACCCTCCAACCATCCACTGAACCCATCTCTATCTCACACTTCCTAACTTTTCTATTTGTTCCTCACTCTATCTCTCATTTTTCTCTTCTGTCTTCCAACACAACCACTGACTTATTTGATTACAGTTATCGCCCCTTCCAGCGTCTTCGCACCGCCAACTAGCATGCCATCATGGCCCCCGTGCCCACATGGCTCGTTGGCACGGGCACTGCCACTCATTTTTCAACTTGGTCATTATCATGGGCAGCTCCACAAGGAGGAATTAAGCTAAATATGTAAATGAGAGCAATGTTTAAAGTGTCATATAGAGCAAAAAGGAAAAGGTGGTGTTGTGGAGATAGAGGCTGGCTGCATCCCGGTGTCAAAGCATCTGATGTTGGTAAAAGTGCAAAATTACAATTTGAGGAGTCTGGGGTACATCTCAGAAATCAAACTGAGCCAACAGCCACAGGATAATGGGTAGCTGCAGAAATGAAATCTCATTTCCATAAAATGAAATGTAACAAAATCTGTCTGAGTGACAATTTTTGTTTCATAGACAGTTCTGCCTCCAGCAGTTTCAGCCCAGGCAATTTCTTTGTTTTTGCAGAAAATGAATGAATCCCTTTTGGTTGCCATCTATCTTGAGGAAGTAGAAATCAAAACTTTGCCTGTCCCACTCACCAGCCAAATTTGATTAAATTGATCCTACATATTTGAAAGAAAAATAAAATACAGTCTTCATGTGGAAGGGGAATCAAGCTAGGATGCTGAAATCAGTTCCAACAGAGATGGACTTAAGACAAATTGAAGGATAAATGATGTCCAATTAACTTGAGATGGGAAAGTAGATTCCCCAAAATTCTCTGTTTCAGTCTGTGAGGCATCATGGGAGGTCCTTAGTTGGTGGAGCAGGAGTGTAGCTGCTGGCTCTCCCAAGCTGCCCTGAGGGCCTCTCTCTTTCACTTGCTGCTCAATTACAGTCGAGAATGATAAAGCACCTCATAGTAGCCAGGCTACAGAGCTGTAGGATCCATGTCGGGCCCTCATCAATATTTCAGATCCCTTTCTTTATACTGTATTTACCCTGATCTGGACAATGATAGGCCACATCATAACCCCGACCTCCCTTCCCTCAGGCAGTGGGTCGTGTTAGGAAACGAGCTGTTTCACCTGAATGAGAGCAACAGCAAAACGGCACAGATAGGCTTTCACTGAAGTGTGTGAGTGTTTATTTGGTCCATGTGTTTAGTGGGAAGCATGGCAACATTGTCTCATACTGAGCCTGAATTTAGCGACAGGTTTTAGTGTGTCCAATAAGTGAAGATACAATCCATCTCTTGGGACTTTGCTACTTAGCCACAAAAAGGCCCCTCAGGCTGTCATCTTTGGATTCCATCAGCCTGGCCGGTTTTACAACTCTTTTTCTTTACCTTCTCCTTCTCACTCTTCTTCCCAGTTAAAAAACAATTCAAGTTTATTACAAGTTTAGTCTATCATCCTTGTCAGTAATAGTAATGTTATGCTCATCAAGTTAATTGCAGAGATCTAGGAATGCGGCAACATTGGTGCCAGGAAGTAAGATGGGGCAGAAACATTTGGTAGAGAAAATGAAGCAGAAAAAGTATTACCCAAACTGTCTGTAGTAACATTGATCTACCATACTCCATATAGCTGTGTTTATGTGAGTAATGAGGGATTATTATTACCAACATTACAGGTACAATCACTTTCAGTTTCCCCTATAACATACAGATTCAGTAGATAGTCTGTTGGCTTCTCACAACCTGTCTGATCATCTGACTGCCCTGTTTTTCACAGCACTTATTGATAGACCGACACAAACTTTCACACACCCTGTGAAAAGCGACGATTGCCAAGTCTATGGATATAAGACCCAGGTTGAAATATCATAGTCTTCTTTAGTTATTAGCTTTAGAACGGCACTTGATTTCTGGTCTGACGCACATAATGGCAGGAGGTTCAAGTAAAAGTCTTTTATCGAAAAGAATAAAAAATTAACAATATTTAATTAAAATCTAATACATAAAATACATAAAATAGTGCAGCAGCAAAACTGTGTTGTATAAACTGTAATTGGTTGCGCTGTAATATATATTATAGTAAATATATACTATATATTTATATAAATATATACTGAGATGTTAACAGGTTCTAAACAGTAAGTAACAGCAAGATAGCATCTGTATATGCCTTTCAAAACTGTTAAATTCCATTTATGATCTAACAGCACTATGGTTGAGGTTTGGTTAGATTTGGGCACAACTTGGTTAGGGTTATGGAAAGATAGAGAAAGATTGTGGTTTGAGTTAAAATGAATACTTTGCTAGCGTTAGCAGATCTTCATAGCCATGGTTACAACAATAAAGACATGTTATGGTTATGTAACAATCGTGACTGTGGTCAAAAGGAACCAACGTTGACTGTCGGTAGGAAATGGGAAACTGAACGTAAAAAATATGTTGTTTTGGGGAACTGCCAAAATGATAATGTTGTTTTTCTCTCGAAATATTGTTTAAGACAGTGAAAGTTAAACAGAAGTAAAAAGCAATAGATAAAGAAGCCAAAACAGAAAAATAAAGGGATGGTGATATTGAATCAGAGTGCCGCAGTGAGGGTCATCTGAGAGCCTACAGGAGGACAAACTGAAGGGATGTTGTAAGGCTATTTTCTCACAGCGATCCAATATTATCAGAACGACCAACACCACCAACACACAAACACACACCGACTTTCACACACCCTGTAAAGCCCTGTAACCCCCCGCCTGAAACCCCCTGGCTCTCCATCACGGCTCGCAGTGCCCGTTTTTCACAGCAGGTAGCTAACTCTGCTTTTATCCCCAAGTAATATTGGCCTTATCGCTCGCGCCACTGCATCCATACCGAGACTCAGCGAGCCAGAGGGTGGGGGGTGGCAGAGGGGGGGAAGCAATATGAGGCAGGTGCTGGTGGAATGTCAGCTTGGTGGAACTGATTGCGCTTTGCGGCCACCGAGCCGTTGCTTCATTACACACACAAACACACATGTGGTTGTGTTTCCATCACTTCAGAGGACATTGCATTGAGTTACATTCATTTCCTGGAGACTTACCCTTCTTGCCTACCCATAACCTTAACCTAAACCTAACCTTAAACCAATTATTCACCCTAAAATCTTATGATTTACATTATAAAGATTTGTATTCTGTCCCCAAAAGGAAGGTTAGTCCCCACAATGTGACTGTGTGAACAGATTTATGTCCCCACAACATGAGTAATACATGTCACACCACACACACACACACACACAAAGTGAGAGAGAGCAAGAGAAAGATGAACTCCCCCAGGTCCTGCTCACTCAAGCCCCTTCTTAGACCACCAATATTGCCACTGATATTGCCTTGGTGTTACATCCTTCAAGATTCACACATGCACAAACACACACACACACACACACACACACACACACACACACACACACACACACACACACAGCTTTGCATTCCCCTCAATGCACCCACTGCTATCGCCATCCAGCCATCTCAAGACACCTACAACCTCTGCTCCTACCACTAGGTGCGTCTCACACACACACACACACACACACACACGCACACACACACACACGCACACACATACACACATACACACACAAAGGAGGGGCAGGGAAAAACCATTTCACATCTCGTCCACCCCTCTCCCTCCATGACTATTTTCACTTTTCCCGTCCACATTTTCTCATTCCACTCCTCAATTACAAGTGAGACCTGGGGCTCCCCCTTGTGCCCCCTCCCCATCCAAACCCTCACTCCTCACCCCCCTCACCCCCACCCAGAGGATAGGGTCCCTCTCTCGCAGTAAACAAGGTGCAGATGTCAGACAATACAGCAGCCTGGTGATGTGCTCCACTGCTATACCACACCATACATCACCATGTTAAGGTCGCTTGTTGTCACTTACAAACAATTGCAAGCACACACACACACGCAGACAGGCTAACACACAATACTGGGGAGACTCTGTGGTATTGAAAGCTAAATGCCATTAATAGGCTGATTCTGCACACACAATGAATTCAAATTGTCGGCTGTGCTTAACACAGTGCGCTTGAGCATTCCCATCAAACTGGGGCATTTCCCCTGATGCCTATCTGTGCAGTGTTAATGAAGATATATAGCGCAGGTACAGTGATGACATTTTCATGAGCAGCAGACAGCTTCCATCTGTCCTGAGGCATCGGTTCATACCACAACTGTCTGCTTGGTGATTTGGCAAGTCCATAGCTATGGACACTACGAGATACAGGTAGTGAATGGCTTTGGGAAATGAGCTCTTTGTGCTGTCAGATGGAAAACTCTGCAAGTAGTGACAAGATGATTTTATGTTATTGTTTTCTGGCACTGAAGGATCACATGGCCCTGGATGACTGCAAGGCAACTTGGCTTAAATAAAACCCCTTCAATAAGTTATTAAAGGAGAAATACTAAACAACATGCGTATTTTTTCATAGTTTTGGCCATCGTGTTATGAGAAACATTGTACGCTTCTGTGGCCAATCTACAGCAATAAACAGGAAGATCACAGTACAAGAAGAAAGCTGGCAAGAATCTGTATGTGACAATTTTTGTTTAAACTTTAACAGTGACTGTGTGTAGCTATTGTACAGCAAGTGTGTTTGCTACTTGCTTGCTTGTTCTCCTTGCCTTTATACGTACAGGGGTTATCTGATTATCAGTTTTTGAAGGAGGCTTTAGAGGAAGTAATTGTTTCAAAGGTGCCACAGACCAGCTAGTCAATCATAGACAAGGAACCAAGCGCAAATCCACGTAGAGCAATTATGTAATTACATGCGTGAGTTTGTGGATGCTAGTACAACTTACAACGGTCCTTACCTGGAGATAAAACCAAAAGAGAGTGTACCTGTAATGTTGTTAATAATACATTGTTGCACAGAAAAATTAAGTGCAACCGCAACTACAGGTGTACAGTAGCTCGAAGGTGTCCAAGATGTCACCCTGATAACTGTGATGAATAGTCCTCATGGAAAGTCTGGATGAAAATATTTGGGTAGCACAACTGTAATTCGAATGAGCCATTTTTATCTACAGAGGGATCCTCACCATGTTGAATTGCCATGGTGACACACACCAATTTTCATGATATTTTATGTCATATGTCCATTATTGTCCAAAGGAAGTCACAAGAAGGTAGCATCCAGTCTTTTTCAATAATCGCCCAGTATGGCCGCCCACACTGCCAATTTGAATGAGAGAGAGAGATATCTGGAAAAAAATTTAATTTTAGGCTCCGATCCTTATTTGTTACCCCCAGTTTTCTTTTGTTCCTTATTATCTGCCCCAGGCTTGCCCCAATTGGCTTTCCATGATATACACATTTATCTAGTGCATAACCCCTCCCCGTACAGTGGGAATAGCTTGAAGGCTTTTAAGAGTATTGATGCTTATCAATATGCTGTGGCTGGATGCGTGAAAGACGTGAAAGTACGGCACCTGGCCACCAATTTATATTTAATCATGGGAAATGTAAGTATTATATAAAAAAAATTCAAATGTATGATTTTGGTGGTAGTTTACTCTGACTAGGTAGCGAGTTCTTAGCTAAGCAGTGTTGGGCATCTTACTTTTAAAAAGTAATTAGTTATAGTTATATACTTGAGGCAGACATGGATAAAGTCTTTTTTTCCTGGGCATAGCGTGCCTGTCACATAAACATTCTCGCCTTTAAGTAGTGTCGGTTTTCCATTTTAAAAACCCCCCTTTCATGGCCCCCCCCCCCCCCCCCCCCTTTGCTCCTCCCCCTTCCCTGTGTGCCTGAGGGGGCGCCTCCATTCTCCTCACCTGCTGCCTGCTGTCTCACCTGCTCTCAATCATTCATCATGCTCCAGTCTTCAAGAACCCCGGTCTTCCTCCCATTCTTCGCCAGATTGTTTCAGCCTATGTGGTGGTAACTCTCGTGGCTCCCTTCAGTATTTAGTTAAGCGATTCAAGCTCTCTTGTGTTTTCCCTGTGGTGCCCCCTTTTTTAACCGTTTTTCTCCCCGGCCCCCAGGGCCCTTTGTGGTTTTGGGCTCCTTTTCCCCCCCCCCCTGCCCTCCGTCTCCCCCGCCCTCTCCCCCCCCCCCCCCCCCGTTCCCCCTCTGGCCCCCCCTCCCCCCCCCCCTGTGTGTGGGGGTGGGGTGAAAAAAACCCCCTCCCACCCCCCCCCCCCCTTCTTGTCTGCTCCTCCCCCCCCCCCCACCAACACCACCCCCGACAAAAAAAACCCAGCAGGCCCGGACCAGCCACGGCCCCCGCCCCCCCGGGCACCCCCCCCCGCCAACAAAAGAAGGGCCCCCCCCAAAACGAGCCACCCCCCCCAGGACCCCGCCACCACCCCCTTCGCTGTAGTGTGGCCGCCCTTGGATTCAAGCTCGATCAGGTCTCCACTCCTCCCACAGCTCCTACCACCGCCACTGAAGCAGCTACTCCCTCTGCCTCCCCAGCCATGCCGCATGCAGCCTCTCCTCCCCCCCGCCCCGGGAACCACACGTTCCTACACCTGAACGGTATGCTGGGGATTTGGGGGCTTGTGGGCGGTTTCTGCTTCAGTGCTCGCTAGTTTTCCAACAACAGCCGCTTACCTACAGCTCAGATAGCGCCCAAGTGGCTTTTGTGATTAGCCTACTGTCAGGGAAAGCAGCTCAGTGGGCTACCGCCCTGTGGGAGAAGCACTCCCCTGTTTGTGACTCCTTCCAGCGGTTTTCTGAGGAACTAAGAAAGGTTTTTGATCATCCTGTGCAAGGCAAGGAGGCAGCTAAGCGTTTATTGAATCTTCGTCAGGGATCAGGTTCAGTAGCTGAGTTCTCCGTCGAGTTTAGGATTTTAGCGGCCGAGAGTGGTTGGGATGAAGAGGCGTTACAGACTGTTTTCGTGCATGGGCTGTCTGAGGTTATGAAAGACGAGTTAGCGGCTAGGGATAGCGCTGCTAGCCTCGATGAGCTAATCTCACTAGCGATTAGGCTCGACAATCGTCTTCGTGAGAGACAGCGTGAGAGGAGGGGGCGACCACTAGCCTCTCCTTTCCCTGCTCTACCCAGAGCCACCATCTCGGTAGGTCCCCAGTTAGCAGCCCCATCCAAACACCCCTCGAGCCAGATACCCCTCGAGCCCGTAGAAGAGCCGATGCAATTGGGCCGCACCCGCCTCACCCAGGCGGAACGCCAACGCCGGATTAGGTCCGGTTTATGCATCTATTGTGGCCAGCACGGTCACTTCTTGGCTGCCTGCCCCCAGCTGCCAAAAGATTAGGCTCACCAGAGAATGGTGGAACTCTTGTGAGCCAAGTCGCCACTTCCACCTCAGCCCCCCTTTCTCGCTTGCAATTAAATGCGTCCCTTCGCTGGCAGTTAAACTCCATTCCCCTCACAGCTCTGGTCGACTCGGGTGCCGAGGAGAGTTTCATTGACTCAGCATTCGTGCTTCAGGCAAGAATCCCCACTGTCAAACTCCCAGACAACCAACCCGTTAATGCCCTAGACGGAAAACATCTAGCCAACATTACTCGACAAACCGTTCCTCTCACTCTTATCCTTTCTGGCAATCACCGTGAGGAGATCAGTTTGCTAGTCATTTCTTCACCCAACGCTCCCGTAGTATTAGGTTTTCCCTGGCTTAAGCTCCACAACCCCCCAATTTGACTGGTCTACAGGTTCACTCTCTAGTTGGAGCGCCCACTGTCATTCACATTGTCTCCAGTCTGCCAGTGTTTTGTCATCTCCCACTGTTTCCAAGCCTCCTGAGCCCCCCGATCTATCCGCTGTCCCTGTAGAATACCACGACCTTGGGGAGGTTTTCAGCAAACATCGAGCCGTCACATTACCTCCGCATAGGCCATATGATTGTGCTATTGAGCTGCTTCCTGGTTCCACTCTGCCAACTAGTCGCCTGTATAACCTCTCCAGACCTGAACGCGAGGCCATGGAGAAATATATAGGTGACTCGCTAGCGGCAGGGCTAATTCGACCCTCTTCGTCTCCGGTAGGGGCTGGTTTCTTCTTTGTGACCAAGAAAGACCAGACCCTCCGCCCTTGCATTGACTATCGAGGGCTTAACGACATCACCATTAAGAATAAGTACCCTCTCCCTCTCATTGATCCGGCATTTGAACCCCTTCATAAGGCCCAAGTGTTCTCGAAATTAGACCTCCGAAACGCATACCATCTTGTCAGGATCAGAGAGGGAGACGAGTGGAAAACTGCCTTTAACACCCCTTAGGCCACTTTGAATATCTGGTGATGCCGTTTGGCCTGACCAACGCGCCAGCTGTGTTCCAGGCTTTAGTCAACGACGTGCTGAGGGACATGCTGAACAGGTTCCTATTCGTTTATTTAGATGACATACTCATCTTTTCCCAGTCTCAGGAGGAACACGTTCAGCATGTTCGGCAGGTCCTTCAAAGACTCCTTGAGAACAAGCTCTTTGTGAAAGCCGAGAAGTGTGAGTTTCACGTGACATCCGTGTCTTTCCTGGGGTTTATAATTGAGCGGGGGCAGGTTAAAGCAGACCCAGCCAAGATTCAGGCCGTGGCTGATTGGCCTAGTCCAACCACTGCAAGCAGCTGCAGCGCTTCCTGGGGTTCGCTAACTTTTACCGTCGCTTTATTAGAAATTATAGCAAGGTAGCTGCTCCCCTGACCAAACTCACCTCAGTGAAAGTACCGTTTGCCTGGTCCCCTGAAGCAGAAACAGCCTTTCTAGCCCTGAAGGAACTGTTTACTTCTGCCCCGGTGCTGCGGCATCCTGACCCCTCCCTCCAGTTCGTGGTGGAGGTGGATGCCTCTGACACTGGCATTGGGGCAGTACTCTCCCAGCGATCCCCCAAGGACCAGAAGCTGCACCCCTGTGCCTTCCTCTCCAGACGCCTGTCCCCAGCGGAGAGGAACTATGACGTTGGGAACAGAGAGCTGCTGGCGGTGGTGGTAGCCCTTCAGGAGTGGAGGCATTGGTTGGAGGGCGCTGCTCTCCCGTTCATCGTGTGGACGGACCACAAGAACCTGGCGTACCTCCGCTCAGCCAAGAGGCTCAACTCCCGTCAGGCCCGGTGGGCTTTGTTCCTTGACCGTTTTGTTTTCACCCTCACCTACCGACCTGGGTCCCGCAATGCCAAGCCAGATGCCCTATCACGCCAAGCCGACCCCGAGACGCCGGGGACTGAACCAGAGACCATCCTCCCGGCTTCTTGTGTGGTGGCTGCAGTGAACTGGCGGATAGAGGCTCTGGTGAAGCAAGCACAACGCTCACAACCCGACCCAGGTAACGGCCCCCCTAACCGGCTTTTTGTTCCAGACTCTGCCAGGTCCCAGGTCCTCCAGTGGGCTCATGCCTCTAAGATCTCTTGCCATCCTGGTTACCAGCGGACACTGGACTTCCTTCGGCGGAAGTTTTGGTGGCCTTCGATGGCGAGAGACACAAGAGCTTTTGTGGCCGCCTGTTCTGTCTGTGCCCGCGGAAAATCCTCCCACCAGCCTCCAGCTGGACTATTACACCCCTTGCCCGTTCCACGTCGCCCTTGGTCCCACATCGCTGTGGACTTTGTTTCCGGACTGCCTACCTCTGAAGGTAATGACACTATTCTCACCATTGTTGATCGTTTTTCTAAGTCAGTCCATTTCGTGCCTCTGCCCAAGCTCCCCTCGTCTCTGGAAACTGCCAAACTCCTGGTCACCCACGTGTTCCGCCTACATGGAATCCCTCAGGACATTGTTTCAGACCGTGGTCCACAATTCGCCTCCCAGGTTTGGCGAGCCTTCTGCCAGGCCTTGGGCGCCTCTGTCAGTCTCTCCTCAGGTTACCACCCGCAGTCCAACGGCCAGACAGAACGGGCTAACCAGCAGTTGGAGGCTGCCTTGCGCTGCG
>NW_026136721.1:20056354-20150677 GCF_905237075.1 Dicentrarchus labrax | reverse complement strand
TAAAGATGAGTACTGTAGGATTTTGTACAGCTGCTCAACCAACTCCAGTCACTGTGAGTCTCGAGCACAATAATAAACAGCAGAATCTTCAGTCTTCAGACTGTTCATCTGCAGATACAGCTGCTGTCTGCTGTTGTCTCTGGAGATGGTAAACCGGCCTTGAACTGACTGGGAGTAGTATTTGCTACTACCACCCTCACTGATAGCAGAAATCCACTCCAGTCCTTTTCCAGGAGCCTGTCTGATCCAGTGCATGTAGTAGTTGCTGAATGTGAATCCAGAGGTTGTACAGGTCAATCTGTGAGATTCTCCAGGCCTTTTAACCACTGGTTCAGATTCTGTCAGAGTCTGACCATCAACACCTGTCAAGAAGATACAAATCATGTGAAATAAGCAGATGACATAAATTAAAGCTATATAGAACATCAGTGAAGATGTTCACCTGCCCAGCAGATAGTTAACAGCAGCAGTCCTGTCCTATAGTCCATCATGTTAAACTGTGTGTCCACTGTTCTCTGTCATCCTCTCTGCAGTCAGATAAGTAGAGGTGGGAAGACATCTGAGTTTTGCATTGACTCCTCCTCACTGAGAGGAGAAAGCTAGACTGGATATATGAAACTGGGGAATTAATGTCCAAGAGTCAACCCTCCAAGTCAGCTGTTTTGATGTTTGGCTAGCATGTTTAATTTATGAAAATGATGTGATGTGAGTTGACACATATAGTTAATTTTGGTTTTGGCAAATACTATTGCATAATCCTTTGTATGATTCAGGAAAGAATGCAAGACATCATATCCTTGTATTGAGAGAAAATGTCCTGTCCCTTAGCCCCCTTTATAGTGTGGGATACTTTAAGTTAAGACCCATGGCACAAATGAACTCAAACAGAACTCAATAAAGAATTCCATCTATTAAAACTGCACTGGGTGATTTTGATTGTGGTCCTCCAATATGACACCATAAGAAACGTTGTTTATTATGTTATACTGCTGATTTTTTCACAAAGTGTTCATAAGTCATACAACTTAAAGGTTATCAGGGGAATGAAAACCTCACTTGGAATAGATGTTAAGAAAACTACTGAGAACTATTTTCACTCAGTAGAAATAAATTGTCCACTCAGACATATAAACTCAAACAAAAGTTGCAATAAAAACTAAAAGCTTTGTCACTGTCTGCAGTCAGATTATTTAAGGTGGAAGACAACTACATTCTGCATTGACTCGTCCTCACAGTGAGGACAGAGTTTGGTCTTTAGTTTGTTGCACTTGAGAAATGAGAATGTAGGAGTTGTGACATCAGCCAAATAAATCTGATGCAGGCAAATCTGAATGTAATACTTGTTTAATTTGAATTGTCTTCAAAAGTTTTTTTTTTTTTTTAAATCATTTTTCAACAACACAAACTAAAACCAGAAACTGTCTATGAGAAACAAAAAATATATGATGGCACAATTATAAAACTGAATTAATTTAAAGTAGAGAAATAGAAAATAGAACAAGAAAATGTAATTTCTGATCTGTTATGTGACTCTATGTGTTATCTGTATTTGTAATAGTAAAATACCTTTTTTTGGTGTTAAATTCTCATGTTATTTAATTCTCTGTCCACCAGGGAGTAACTATCCAACACATACTCACTCACTGGGAGCATGGCTGATGCTGGCGACTGTATAGTTCAATCACAACCTTATGGAAGTTCTGACAGTTGGTTTAAAGGCACAGTTTCTGAATACTGGCTGTGTGCATTTCTCTGTGGAATGAGCTTTTAGATACTTTCACAGTATTTATACAGCACTTACCTGCTTTATAATCACACAAGAAATGGAATTCTCACTTTCCACAATATGGGACCTTTAATTATTGAAATGTAAGAGAAAATGTGTCACTCCTGCCTTACAGAATAAAATATGTGGATATTATTAACCAGTACATTGTGGTAGATAAGCACATTAAAGTGACAATCCACAGCCCCAGCTGGTGCTTTCACATTGTGTTTGTTTCTCTGTATGTCGTACGTACGATGCCACACTGGTTTTAAGATCTCCTGCTGCCCCCTTTTGGTGACTGTAAAAATTAGTTGTTTTTGTAAAGCTTATTTGCTCACTTAGATGACTGTGGCTGTCGAATCCCTGGACATTCTAACCTGCCAAAGAAACAGATGTTAAAGGACACAAGTGAGAACGAGAGAGAAATAAACAGCAGAACATTAAATGTGTGCATTCTTTGATCAGTATTGCAGCATGAAGCAACGTACAGGGCAGACAGAGTGCTGTCAGCAGTACAGACAGTTTGTCCATCATCTTGAGAAGATGTGAACTCAGATGCTGCAGAAGTAAACCCTCTGAAAGCTCTGGATTTGCATTGGCAGCTTGTAAGGGAGGGGCTTATTTGTATAATAGATTTGATAAATATCAAATACATCTCCAAGCTAAAAATACTCTGCATATATGGTATATAACACTGTGAACAGGGCCCTTGAGTAAATTTAGCTTATAATACTTATGTCCTTTTATTTAAGTAAAACCCTTATTATGAAGTCTTACCTTTATTTCAGTACACAGCCTTTAGAAAACCAATTATTCTTGTAAAGCTGCTCACAGGGGAATTAATTTCAATAAGTTCAGCATGACAAATCTAGTGTTACAGGTTCTCTGTTTGCAATGAGCAGGGGCGGTCCTAGACCATTTGGTGCCCGAGGCGAGATTTACTGATAGCGCCCCATCCCCACGAGAAAAGAACGCATGTCCAAAGAATTGCACATTTATTTAAACAATGATAATACAAACAATATAACAATATGTGCAAAATAATAAACCTGTTCAATAATAAATATACAAAAAATAAACATTTAAACATATTTTTAACAGTCGTGCAATATCTGAGAACAAAAAGTGCACACTAAAGAATCAAAACAAAAAATTAAACTAACAATAAAACATTGTGTGCAAAATTAGATTGACCAGATAAAATGTGATTCATATAACCTATTAATCAAAATATAATATACAAAATAAACAAATAAGGTTCAAATTCACCACAAGTGAATAGAATAATATATTCTACTTCACACTAATATCACACTTCATTCACAATGCAATCTTTCTGGCCTTCCTTGCCGCAAAGTCATCAATAACCTCCTGAGGGTGAGGTTGGCAGGAAGAGCAGCATGCTCTTGTTGTGTCTCTTCTGGTGGCTCTAGGTCCATAAACATAGAGAGAACACACAAGAGCAAATACATTTACTGGATGAGACATGGCACAACATATTGTCATTTTCACGTAAGTCAATAAATTTTTATCATCACAAACATTCACTGACACATTAAACTCACCTGAGGAAACCGGAGCAGCTGAGGTGCATGGCTGTTCCTGGTCTGATGATTCAGCTGCAGGTGGTCCCAAATATTTTAATAGTGAATCTAAAATGATATAACAAACAAGTGTATTATCAACATGGAGTAAATCATTTCCATTTTGCTAAGCATTTTAATTTTGGCATTCTTTTTATATAAATTCACTTAGGATGTGTCCGAAATCACTCACTCATTCCCTACTCCCTAGTCACTACATAGGGAGTCCAAGGTAGTGGACTATGTAGGGAGTAGTGGGTGACACAGCCTTAGTCCCATATGCTCACAGCTCTATGTGCATACCTCTCTGCATAAACATAACTCTACCTGTATATATCATATATTATTATTATTATTATGCTCAACTTATTTGATTCAATATTCCATCAGTATGTAACTTATACTTATCTCTGTTCATCAGTATATAACATATGCTCATCTTTTGCACCTCTGTCTATAAAGTCCACATGTTGATATCCTCATCTGCATATGAGGCACTGACTCACTCAGCACTTTACTAGTTTGCACTCTGGTTAGATGTAAAACTGTATTTCACGGTACTTGAACTTGAGAGTAAAGTTAAAACTAATCCCAAACTGAGTCTAATCTAATTTTGCTATATGGACAGTAATAATAGACTTTTCACATCCACTCAATTTTTTTATTTCATAGCACACAATGAGATGCAAAGTGCTAACGTTATATACTGTAGCTAGCATCAACTTGTATAGTGTTTTTCTCGAGAAATAGCCAGCCAGTGAAGGCCAACCCAGGCCAGCAGTCTGAACCAGTCTTATTATGACAATATTGGGCCGACTGCATGTTAATAACGACCAAACCTAACCTTGCTACTTAACGTGAGCTTACGAGTAAGATGACACGATGCTACTGCTAGCTAGCATGATTATATCCTGAATGCTCTGTGAATTTAATAAATATATAATTAAAATGATGTAGCTTTCTCTTGTGCACGTTTCTCCTGCTCTTCTTTTCTGCGCTTTCGAAACTGCGCCCATTTTCCATGGACTGTAGCTGTAACCATGGTAACCCGTCGACACACAGCCGACCGACCGACTGCGCATCAGTGTGCGCGCTAGCATGTTGTGACCGTGACGTGTAACAGCTAAAGGTCACGTCAGAATTGTCATTTCTTTTGCTTAAGTTGAATTTATTTTTTATGTCAAAGTATTGTTGTAGATAGAGGGATGGCAAAAACTGTTGAAGAAATAAATAGACATTATCATTTTAATTATAATGTTTTTCTCGCCGCATATTTGGCGCCCCTCACTAGGTGGCGCCCTAGGCAAGCGCCTATGTCGCCTGTAGGAAGGACCGCCACTGCTCAAGCTGCTCAGGAACTGAAACCTGTGTGACAACATGCAAAATATTAAATGAATTAGCTTAGATGCAAACTAAAGTAATTTATAAATTACCTGTTGAAGGCTCATTATCACCACATTTTACAGATATCTGTTTGTAGTTGTTGCACAAATCAATAATAATCAAATATTATGCAGTGTGGCTGTTTAGCTATACTAAGTTTTATTTCCAATTTTTTTTTTTTTTTATAGAAAAACATAAAGAAATTGTAACACATGAAGGCAGAGGTTTATTGGTGCCCACAGAGACCTTTCATCCCTGAATAACTTATTGCATCAAATTATTTCTCATAAAATGTAACTTTAAATCCAGTCATACATCAGTAAATGTCTATGTGTTGTAGCAGTTTGAATTCATGGACCTGAAGACATTAATTATTTGAGACAGTGCAGGGATATAATATAGTATATAAAAGTACTGTAGGATTTTGTACAGCTGCTCAACCAACTCCAGTCACTGTGGCTCTCGAGCACAATAATAAACAGCCAGATCTTCAGTCTTCAGACTGTTCATCTGCAGATACACCTGCTGTCTGCTGTTGTCTCTGGAGATGGTAAACCGGCCTTGAACTGACTGGGAGTAGTAGATGCTGCTACTGCCACTGCTGATTAAAGCAATCCACTCCAGACCTTTTCCAGCAGCCTGTCTGATCCAAACATTTGTGTAATGGCTACCAAACCCTGAATATGTACAGGTCAATCTGTGGGACTCTCCAGGCCTTTTAACCACTGGTTCAGACTCAGTCAGTGTTTGACCCTCAGTGCCTGCAGACAGTTAAACACATCATTAGTTACTGTAATGCAGCCATATTGTCTTTGTATCAGGAGGTTTGTCAGACAAACAATGATTGTTCTTACCTGCACAATTAATAGACAGGATGAGAAAAACAACCAAATAATCCGGTCTGATCATTGTAAAAGCCAGTTGTCTCTGTCCAGTCTACAGTGTGTATGATTTAGTCTTTGTCCTTCACTATGCAACACATATGTAGAGATGGAAGAGATCAGAGTTTTGCATTGACTCCTCCTCCTCACAGAGAAACACACCACATCTCACACATCTCTGAAAAAAACAGGATTTTGATCATTTTATATTATAATGATCATTTTCAATAATTATGAATAATTACAATGTCCATCAAGTTATTTGACCTGATGTTTATACCAACTTGTATTTATTTATATTGTTCTGCAGCATTTAGTAGTACATCCATGTACTGGACATATCATGCATAAATGTCCAAATACATTCTCAACACCTGCTGTTAAAAATCAATAATGGGAACATTATTAACCATTATTATTGTAGAAAACAATATGTTAAATGTAAGACTGAGAAACTCGTAGTTATAAACTACAACATCAGCTGTTGTTTTCATTGTGTACATGCGTTTCTCATACTCTCCTTTATTTGAGTTATCCGACTTTTTTACAATTACAGGTTTTAATCCATTAGCTGATTGTCCATCCATGTTGGATACAATATCACATCCAAAAACAGGAACTTGGGGGAAAAAATCATTCAAATAAAAAAACAAAACAAAATTAAGATATTTTTCTTCACCTCAGAGAAAGAGAATTTTTAATCATGGATTAAATGATTATTAATAAAAATCAGCATTGCAAATACATGTATTACAGATAAAATGTAATGTTCACCCTGGATGTTGTAAATAGAGGAAGTAGTTTTTGTATGACTCTCCTGTTATTGTCTCTCACTGTGTCTCTCTGGCACAGTAATACACTGCTGTGTCCTCGGTCTTCAGACTGTTCATCTGTAGATAGACTTTACTGCTGGAGTCATCTCTGGAGATGGTGAATCTACCCTGGACTGACTGGGAGTAATAGATCGGAGTACTAGATGTGTGTACGAGAGTGATCCACTCCAGTCCTTTTCCAGGAGCCTGTCTGATCCAGTTCCAAACTGAGCTTCCAAAGTTAAATCCAGATGTTGTGCAGGTGAGTCTGTGGGATTCTCCAGGTTGTCTAACTGCTGGTTCAGACTCTGTTATAGTCTGACCTTCTGCACCAGTTGAAACCAACAGAGCAACCAGTAGGAGTGTCAGCTTTCTGTGAGCCATGTTCACAATGCTTCTGTTTTCAAATCCACAGATCCTCTTTAAATATGATGGAAACTGGATCCCTGTGAGAATTTGTTTACAGGAAGCTCCTCCTACATCCAATTCTGCTTTTATAGTGAAATTCATTGTTTCGAACACAAAACAAAACAATTTAAACAACCTGATCATTAGCAAAAGACATCTGTACCTCCATGACTATAACAGACTGCGGAGTAAATTTAGATATTTCGACTTTTATTCATGTGTTTTTAAAATGACCCGGAAGATTTGTTCTCCTAAAACTTCACTGGCTTTAAAACAGTTTAATTCAGAAATCCTAAGATCATAAATAATTGTAAGATTAATTGATTTACTGATTAATTTCATTTTATATATTTACTGCAAACACAAGTATGTAAGATCATGTAAATGAGTTTGCTGCAGCTGGTTGAAGGCCTGGATTTTATGTTATGTTTTGCTTGTTTTTTACTTTTAAAGAATTCAGCATCCAAATTATGGCTGTTTGAAGTCACAGACATACAGAGAAACTTGGAGCCTCAAATGGAAATGAACTAGTTATAAACAGAAATGTGTGTGATGATGTACAAAATACTAGGGAAAATGTCTGCTGGCTTATCTGTCAAATACAGTATGAATGTGATGTTTAATGTCACAAGAGGAAACAAAACATAATTTTCTTTTTTTTTTCTTTTTAATTATCTCAATTCAAAGTCTGCATGACTCTGCATATTATTTTCACCTGCTCTCCAAACTAAATGAGACTTGTAAAGCATAACCACACAAATGCTGTTCATTTTCTCTGAGGAGTGGTTTTAATGAAGCTCTGTTATAAAGATGAGTACAGTAGGATTTTGTACAGCTGCTCAACCAACTCCAGTCACTGTGAGTCTCGAGCACAATAATAAACAGCAGAATCTTCAGTCTTGAGACTGTTCATCTGCAGATACACCTGCTGTCTGCTGTTGTCTCTGGAGATGGTAAACCGGCCTTGAACTGACTGGGAGTAGTAAGTGCCACTGCCAGTATTAGCAGCAGCAATCCAATCCAGTCTTTTTCCAGGAGCCTGTCTGACCCAGTTCATCCAGTGGCTGCTGAATGTGAATCCAGAGGTTGTACAGGTCAATCTGTGAGATTCTCCAGGCCTTTTAACCACTGGTTCAGATTCTGTCAGAGTCTGACCATCAACACCTGTCAAACCAAGAAAGATATTCAATGAATTTTAAGTTGGCAGCGCATATGAAAATATGTCAAATCAACATCAGTGAAGATGTTCACCTGCCCAGCAGATAGTTAACAGCAGCAGTCCTGTCCTATAGTCCATCATGTCAAACTGTGTGTCCACTGTTCTCTGTCATCCTCTCTGCAGTCAGATAAGTAGAGGTGGAAGACATCTGAGTTTTGCATTGACTCCTCCTCACAGGGAGGATAGAATGAGATTGGACTTGGCTTTCAGTATTTTGGTGAAACTGGAATCAATTTTTAGAAGTCAGTTTAATTATATTAATTCATACTGTTGACCTTATTTTAGCTTTTGCTCTTGCACAAATATTCAGTTGCCCCATACAGAGATAAAAGAATCAAAAATCAAAGCTCAACCCTGGTTTAACTTCATAACTCATACGTTTAGGCATTGACTCCTCCTCACAGTGTGGGAGAGAACCAGACTGGTCATTGCTTGTTGTTTAGTCAGAGCTGTGACTTGAGCCAAATTAATTTTAATCATGCATCTGAATTTAAAATTGGTGTAAAAGTCAGTACTCTATTTGAAATTAGAATTTTGGTCAAAAAATATTCTACTTAAGAATTATTCACAGGAAAAAGAAAAAACAAAACACAACTGAAAAATCAAACTCTTGCACGTTGTTTGCCTTTTCTTAAATTAAACCTTTGTTGGACAAAAGTATCTGTTAAGTAAGTACATATCACATGTTACAAAAGTGAAACAAGGATCATAATAACATCTGGATTTAAATGTTTAAGTAGAAACAAAATCATCCCTACATTTTGGATAATTAATGAATAATAAAATCGTGCAGTTTTACAATTTAACATTAAAAAGAAGTTGGCTGAAGACTCAGATTCAGGTAATAATGCATTTACTTAACAGCTAACAGTTACATGTTAAATATAATTATTAAACTGAAAGAAGATTTTTTTATCTTCACTGTAACAGTGAACTGGTGTTGAAATCATTAGTGGTCTGAGGGCTCCTCCTCTGGTGGCTTCATGTTACAAGTGTTCAGGCACTGAGGGGTTTTTGTTCAGGTCTACTGATCTCTGGCACAGTAATACACAACAGAGTCTTCAGGCTGCACATTCTGTCCGTGTAGAGTCACTGTGTTACTGGAAGAGTCTAAGTCGATACTGAACTTGTTCTTCAGTGAATCTTTGTAATATATGTTGGATCCAGCTCTGCTTCCAAGAAAATGTTTTGTAACAAATGATCAAGTTATACTGCAAAAGAAGAACTGTTGACTTTGACAAATCCAGAGAGACTCACTAACAAGGAAGGTCACTGAGTTTGCATAGAATCAAACATATGAAGCCTCAATGTTGGTCTAACTGGAGCCAATAGAAGAGTCTGTTGACTGTTATTATATCTGCAGAGTGAAAACATGCCTGGAAATCACCTCTGCTTTACATATGATATTTTAATTTCATTACACACTCAACTTTAACATTATGAAAATGTCTCTGCACTTACAAAAATTTTACTTTTTATTAACTATAAACGTTGAATGTCTAAATGTATTGTATTACAACAATCTTGTATTAAATATTAAGTAAATTCTACAATAATAGTAAACAACATGTATTGATCATTATTGCTAATCTCAATGTGAATATTATCACAACTCATGGATGATTGAAAACATTTTTAAAAAATCAGCATTGCAATAACAATGATGATGTGTACCCATCGAATAAAATGGATCACAAATGTTGCTTTCTATGAGCCGTGTTAACAGTGTGTTTATCATGTTTTTAGGTAATGAAAACACACTTTAAATATGATGTGAGTTATTTTATTCACTGTCAGCACCTCCTACATTACTTTCATGACTAACTTCAAACATATGAGCACAGTCTCTTTGTAATGTAGAATTTGTTTATTAATTTATTTGCTCATTTACTGCATTTACTTAATGCAGCCATGGTGATATTAATTGTATGAAAACTTCAGTCTGATGCTGGTTTGCATGAAATACTTTTAATGGTTTCAGTGTTTGCAGATGATCTATTTCTTTTCTGCTAAGAATGCAGAGGTCAGTCAGTGTCAAGTTTCTCTCTCCTCTGTTACTAAAAAGGACAATAATGTCTGTAAATTATGTTTAAATATTAAGTTATGATGAAGAGAGTCTTCTCTTCATACTAAAAGGAGACTCTCAGATCTGGTGTTCTAATTTATCTTAACTGACTGACACTTGAACTCTGGACTGAACTAAGGCGTAATACTCCTGCTGCTCATGTACACTGGATATTGTGAGAGTTGATACCTTTCTACCCTAAATAAAAGTCCTGTGTTAACTTGATTCAGCAAATGTTTTTCTAATGTTTGAATGTCTGTATTGTCTTAGTTCTTATTTTATGACATAAATAAAACAGTTTTTTTTTCTTATAAGTGGTCTGACCATTAACACCTTTCACAAAAAAAAATCATATGAATTTAGTAGCTACATAATTTAGAACTTTGTCAAATCGAGATCAGGGAATCTTCACTTGCTCAGCAGATATACAAGCAGTCACATGCTTAATTACATTTACAGAGCGAACACAGGGAAACACAGGGAAAACAACTGAGGTCACGGCTGAAGGCTTATCCTTTTAAGTCAAACACATTTAAATACTCAACTTCTCTGTCAGGAAGTAACAAACCACACAAACTCTACTGACTCTTTTATTTATTTAAAGGCATACTATGCGGTTTTCCGGTTTTGTCAAACAGCTACCCCTAGAGTCGCTGCGGAGTACTTGTACTTAACGTTAACTCGTAAATACCACTCACCAGAGCCGTCTCTATATACAGCTCTGCGTCTCTGCACTCACGGCCTGATCCCCTCCCCCCTGTATACCGGTACATAGATAGATAGATAGATAGATAGATAGATAGATAGATAGATAGATAGATAGATAGATAGCAGTGGAGGAAATAGTCAGTAATTATTTAATGCCAATATTAAAAAGTTGAGGCATTCTTACACAAAAACATAAACATCATATTGCACAAACACAAGCCTTTCATTTGCATTTTAAACTCAACTTGTAAACAATTGACTTCTTCTACACATTTCTTTGACGTGCCCTTAAAAACGGTAGCTGTCTTCAGGTGCTCCTCCAGCACACTGTCAAGGGAGGCAACAAAATCCACCAAGCCCCGGAAAATGCCGGGGTTGTCCGAGGAGTCCGAGTCAGTCTCGTCATGACCACGCAAGGCCAACTCAAAAAGCCCCACAAAGCTTCGATCATTTTGGATAAAATGTGCCTGTTTTTATCCATCTCCTCATTATGTTTCCTCCCCCGCAATCCTGTGGCCGTCTTCCAGCTGCATATCGATGTTCACCCTTCCTAATATGGCGAGCTGTACAGAGTTCTCCATGTGTGCCCTGGTGTTCTCATGTTTCTTTACCTTCTCTGACAGGTGCTTCATATCCCTCACTCCGGTAACTGTCCATGCTGGATCTGTCCCCGTTTTAAAAAGCAAGCACGGAAAGCAAAATAAAGCATTAGCATGAGTGCACCCAGCTAGCCACGCCTTCCTGGTGTACCAGCTACGGGAGAAGCCGCCGCGCATATACTGCTTCCCTTTCTCGCTAGCCTGCTGTCTGATTGAGAGCTCAGGTTGATCTGGGCCCAGCTCTTTCACCCGAACTTTCTCCGACAAAGTTCTCCTCTCAAACGGATCTTGGAGGAGAGATTTCACCGAGTTAGGGTTGGGTCTTGGAGGGGTAACGTTCGCGCTCGCCATTGTCGTCTAGTAAAAATGGCGCCTCTAGAGCCCGGTCCTTATTTTATCAGGGGCGAGCTTGGGGCAATAAAATAATCACCCTTCTTGGATTCGATTTAAGGACGCTGATTTGCTAAATTTTATGTCATACATTCACATCTTAAATTAGCTTGGCTTAACTGCTACATAGTCCCGCCTCCTGAGGGCGCTTTCTCTAAAAGCCCCAGAGCTGATGAGGCGTTCAGACAGGCAGAGGAAAGGTTGCGAATATGATTTTCTATCATATTTTACACATATTACTGGGTGCATTCCATATTTCAAACACACAAATATTGACATACTGACATTTTTATTATTATTATTATTATTATTATTATTATTATTATTATTTTATTTATTTTTTTGTGGCTCAAGGGGGGGCGCCCTAGCGCCCTCTATTGGCCAGCCGCCACTGATAGATAGATAGATAGATAGATACGTTAGATAGATAGATAGATAACTTTATTAATCCCACAATGGGGAAATTCATTTGCATACAGCAGGTCCAAGGTCTTATTGTCTCTGGTGGTGCATGTGACAAACTGGTGGAAGGTTGGGAGTGTGGACGAGAGAGAAACGTGGTTGAAGTCCCCTGTGATGATGATGAAGGCCTTTTCATTGTGTTTCATTTGCAGTCCTGCAGTCACAGTGTGGATGATGGACGTAGTCCGAGGGCGACGAGCTCGATGTCCGGGCTGCAGACACTCTCTTTCACACAGACTTACCGGGGTTACACCACCTGTTGTTTATGAGCACAGCAAGTCCCCCTCCTTTCTTCATGCCGGTCGCGGTGCTGTCCCTGTCGGCTCGAACCGTCTGGAAGTCGGGAATGGTGACGTGGGAGTCCGGTATCTGCTCGTGTAGCCACGTTTGTAGCACCTCCAGTATGGAGGGTCTCTCTCCAGTCAGGATGCTCGGGGGCCTCAGGGCGATCATCTGGTCGCGGGTGTAAACAATGCGACTCCCCCGTCGCCATGGAGACCCGTGTAAACAAAAAAATAAAAAGTGCTCAAAAACGCCAAAAAAAGTATTAAGGCGACGTGAACAAAGTAGTAAGAAGGTAAGAAAACAGTTAAAAATAGAAAGAAACAGGCTAAAAACACACTGAAAACACACTAAAACTACAACAATGATAGGAGCTGCCATAACAGGCTGCCGTTGTCGAGGCGCCTTTCCAGAGTGGCAGTGGCCACGTGAGGCACCCAGCAAGCTGGTTATTCACCTGAAAGCTCTGGATGTGTCCCTGAGACAACTGCTCTGACCACACACCACACAGAAAATAACAAACCACAAAAATAAAACAAGCCCAAATGGACCATGTAGCTATACCTGACCAGGGAAACTCCACAAAAGCCAAAACATACCACACTAGAGGACCAAACAATCACTTCTGTTAGCTCCTACCTGCATACTCATGTCAACAGCTGCTGGATGCAGGACCAAACTCCCCCTGACTGAAACAACAATCATATCAACCAAATCTTATCCAAAAATGCATCTCCCCAAACAAAGGATGTGCTCTGTGTTGTAATACTGAATGTGAATGATTTATCTGAACTCAGTTGCTCAGTATTAACTTCTAATTATATGAGCCACCTTAAAATGAGCCTGTATTCATGAACAGAATTTTGACTCTTCACATTTTCCCTTTTGGTTTGAACGGTTTTACTTATACACATACTCAGCTTTGACACTGAGTTGCTGTTTGTTCATTCATGGAGATTGAAAGTCAAACACAGCAGTAGTGCATATATTAATATCTTTAAAATAATATTATTTCAGTGGAACCTGGACAGAGGAATTTTGGTAATAAAAAATAAAATATATGTTAATTACAGTCAGAAAGGCAGGACAAGTGATGCTGAAACAACGAGTGCTCAGAGTGACGGTAAATCGAGGAAGTAGTTTTTGTACGACTCTGCTGTTATTGTCTCTCACTGTGTCTGTCGGGCACAGTAATACACAGCAGAGTCTTCAGGCTGCACATTCTGTCCGTTTAGAGTCACTGTGTTACTGGAAGAGTCTAAGGTGATACTGAACTTGTTCTTCAGTGAATCTTTGTAATATGCTGTGTATCCAACACGTTCCATTCCAATCCACTCCAGTCCTTTCCCTGCAGGCTGTCTGATCCAAGCTGTGTAGTAGCTGCTAACAGAATAAGAGACCTGACAGGTGATGGTCAGACGTTGACCTGGCTGCACAGTCACAGAGGCTGGCTGTGTCAACTGTTCACACTTCACACCTGTTAAAAAAGAAAATGTTTTGTAACAAATGATCAAGTTATACTGCAAAAGAAGAACTGTTGACTTTGACAAATCCAGAGAGACTCACATCCAGCTGCCAACAGCAGCAGCAGAGCTACAGAGAACATGGTTTATGTTGAAACTGACGTGCTGTGAACTCCACTGACTGCCTGATGGGAAGTTTTTATAACTGAGTAACAAGGAAGGTCACTGAGTTTGCATAGAATCAAACATATGAAGCATCAATGTTGGTCTAACTGGAGCCAATAGAAGAGTCTGTTGACTGTTATTATATCTGCAGAGTGAAAACATGCCTGGAAATCACCTCTGCTTTACATATGATATTTTAACTTCATTACACACTCAACTGTAACATTTTGAAAATGAAACTTTACATTTAGAGTTACAGAAATGAAACAACTGTAACCTTTGCTATGACTATAAACTATTACTGTCTAAATCTTTACTATTAAAACATTTTTTTCTAGAATTACAAACAATAACCAGGATAATTATTCTTAATATGAATATTAACATGTATCATGGGTAATGGAAACATATTTATTCAAATCCATCTACTTTGCTCACTGACTGTACTTACTGACTGTATCTGCTTCAAACAGAAATACAGTGACAGCAGTGAGGACCATGTAAATAATATGAGAACTGTCTGCAGGTTTGCATTAAAGACATTTAAAAGTTTCCATGTTTGCAGATGTTTGAAGACGACTTAGAGCCTCGAGAGGAAAACAGTTGCTCAGGAACTGAAACCTGTGAGACAAAATGCAGAAAAATATAAACCTTTGGTAGGTTGTGCATTTATAAGTTACTGTTTGTATTTATCATCACATTTTACCTTCATGTGCAGTTGGGTCAGAAATATGTAGCAATCCACCATTTTCTTTTTACAAATTCAGCTGTTTTATTGCAGTAAATTGTCAATATTCTCTCCACAACTTTTATATATTTCTCTGCAGTTCTAGTTAATTACAATAATTATTTAATTCCTATATCATTTGTTACGATATAACATATTTTTATATAAAGTATTTATTTACATACACAATATATGTATTAAAGTAAATGCATTTTGTTTCCTCCACTTTCTTGCCGTCTCTCAGAAATGGTTTTAATGAATCTACAGAATGTGATGGAAACATTTTCTTGTTTTGTGCTTTAGTTCAGTCCAGAGTTCAAGTGTCAGTCAGTTAAGATCAATGAGAACAGCAGATCTGAGAGTCTCCTTTTAGTAACATAGGAGGGAGAAAGTAGACACTGACTGCCCTCTAGTGTCTTTATAACTGGAACTGTGACATTATTTTTCACTCTCATACTGTGAGCTACTTTAGATGCCAAATGATATAAACATTAATGTGTAGCTGCATGTCTTTCTTTTATTCAGACCTGGACAGTGATTTCAGCAGACTGTTCGGCTGTCATTAGCTGATCTGTGAAGAAGTGATCATTACAGGAAGAAATTGTATTAATTTAGGTGATTAATTTTTATTGTTGTTGGATGATCTTCCTCACAGATTGTTATGTTTTCTTAAAGAAAAGAAGCAAAAGGGAAAAAACAAAAAAAAAAAAAAAAGATGCCTGGAAATCACCTCTGCTTTACATATGGTATTTTAATTTCATTACACACTCAACTGTAACATTTTGAACATCAAACTGTAAACTTTTCATTAACTAAACTATTATTGTCTAAATGTATTGTTTTGGCTACATTTCAATATTAAAACATATCAGTTTGTATAACTGCAACAACTGTATTGATCATTATAGCTATTCTTGATGTGAATACGAATCATAGATAATGGAAAACATATTCAATAAAATCAGTATTGCAATAACAATGATAATGTGCATCCAATGAAACAAAAGAGCAACCAGAATGTTGCTTTCTATTAAACATGTTTACAGTGTGTTCAGTGTGTTAAATTAATTACAGCAGACTTTGAATATGACACCACATTCCTGATGAAGTATGAGCACAGCGTTTTACTGCAGCATTTGTTTATTCATTTATTCGCTCACATATTGTATTTGCTGCAAACAGAAATACAGTGACTGCAAGGATCATGTGAAACTTCAGTGTTCAGTGAGTTGCTGATGATGTTCGTAATGAGGGAAGAGTTTGCATAGAGCTCCCTCTGCAGGTTTAAAAAGGGAACATGGAACACCAATTAACTTAAAATAGAGAATTATTTCTACAAGAGAAAATAAAATTAATGATAGTTGGTGTTTCTGTATTTGAATGATAAACTTGAAAGTTTTGTTATTGTTTTTGTACACAAAAAGAACAAAACTTGTTTTCTTCTCCAAGCATCAACATACAAGAACACAGGTACAAAACATGTTTTATGATTATATATTTTAATTTGTTGTTAAAAATATATGGAATGTGAAATACAGAACAGAAAAGATAAACACAAATCTACATTTAAACTAAACTAAAACATACAATTATACATACATATATACTATAAAAAATACTTAATGCTCTCACTATTGGGCTGTTGTTCAGCTATTGAGGAGTTACTTTGAATGAAGTTCTGTGGAATATGCAAAATATTCCAAAATATATACAGTAATATTATTTCTACATTTATATGTCTGTTCTAATTATTTTTCTATTCAAATGTAAGTGGTTCTCACAAAGGAAATGTATTCTATCATTTTCTTGGACTAGTTGAAGCGAGGACATTTATCATGAGAGATTATTGTGGTAAAGATGAGTACTGTAGGATTTTGTACAGCTTCTCAACCAACTCCAGTCACTGTGAGTCTCGAGCACAATAATAAACAGCAGAATCTTCAGTCTTCAGACTGTTCATCTGCAGATACACCTGCTGTCTGCTGTTGTCTCTGGAGATGGTAAACCGGCCTTGAACTGACTGAGAGTAGTAGATGCTACCACTGCCACTGCTGATAAAAGCAATCCACTCCAGTTCTTTTCCAGGAGCCTGTCTGATCCAAGTATTATCATAATGACCACCAAACCCTGAATATGTACAGGTCAATCTGTGAGATTCTCCAGGCCTTTTGACCACTGGTTCAGACTCAGTCAGTGTTTGACCCTCAGTACCTGCAGACAGTTAAACACATCATTAGTTACTGTAATACAGCCATATTGTCTTTGTATCAGGAGGTTTGTCAGACAAACAATGATTGTTCTTACCTGCACAGTTAATAGACAGGATGAGAAAAACAACCAAATAATCCGGTCTGATCATTGTAAAAGCCAGTTGTCTCTGTCCAGTCTACAGTGTGTATGATTTAGTCTCTGTCCTTCACTCTGCAACACATATGTAGAGATGGAAGAGATCAGAGTTTTGCATTGACTCCTCCTCCTCACAGAGAAACACACCACATCTCACACATCTCTGAAAAAAACAGGATTTAGATCATTTTATATTATAATGATAATTTTTAATGATTACGATGTCCATCAAGTTATTTTACCTGATGTTTATACCAAATTGTATTTATTTATATTGTTCTGCAGCATTTAGTAGTACATCCATATACTGGATATATCATGCATAGATATGTTCTCAACACCTGCTGGTAAAAAACAATAATGAGAACATTATTAACCAATATTATTGTATAGAAAACAATATGTTAAATGTAAGACTGAGAAAGTGGAAGACACAAACCACAACATCAGCTGTTGTTTTCATAGTGTGTATGTGTTTGTTAGACTCTCCAGTTTGACTTATCTGCTGCCACCTGTTGGTCTTTGTAATCAAATGTTATGTGGAGTTTTTGTAAAGCCTCTCTGATCTTGTAAAAAGTGTACTTAAAAATTACTGAAACGGAACGGACAGACTCTGACACAATGAGTGAGTTAGTAAAGAGCCTTCCCCCGCGCAACAGAAAGAATGAAGAAATTATCCAACAGCAACGGGGGAAGGATTTCAAAAGAATGTATTTATAAAGGGCAAATCGTGAAAGGGTCTCATATAATTGATTTTATTTAAAAAACCTTTCATGATCCAGGTCATGATCACACCTCATGTACAAACTTTTCAGCTTAAGCCTATAAACATTAAAATATTCTCAATTCTGACATTATAATAAAGAATACATGAAAAAGTTTATCATACAATTGTTTTGCATAATCCATCCATAGGAATGGAGAAACACTCAAATGATGATTTTTATATGAACTCTTCATTTCATTAATTTGTATTGTATGTGTGGTGGCGAGGATAAGGGGAAAATAAACCTAATAATTTGACCAACAACCAAATTAGGGAAAGGAACCGACAACGCCACCCTGGGAATTTCACCCAGAGAATTAATTTGGAAAGGACACAGGTAAGTTTACTCAGTAAGGCATGAGACATGGTTCAGGGAATTATAGAAAAATATACAATTTTATTATTGAATAAGTTAAAAAGAGTTCGATTTCATTCAGCGTGGAGACTCGGCGAAGCAAAGCAGCATTTGAAACAGGACAAAGCAGCAGCGACCCCAATCAGCTGATCGCACGTTACACCTGTTTAGGGACACACACATTCGCACCGGAGGAGGGAGGGAGGGAGGGAGGAAGAGAGAAGACCGGCCACTGCTGGCATTTACCACGCACAAACTACGCCACACATATGGGAAACACGGAGCAGCTGCCCTGTCGGGTCAACGACCTATGAGCCGGAAGTGACACACCAGTGACGACAGAGGCGCAAAAGGAATAGCCAGGAAGGGTGGTGGCTTTTATACTGGCCCACCTCATGACGGCCACCTGTGGCGCTAAATACCCAACAACAGCACTGAATGACAGATAGCACATGTATACTGCTACAATAGCAGACTGTGAGGAAGGTCACTTTGCATAGAGAAGGACACTGACAGCCTATAAAAGAAGGATCAACTGTCCCAAGTAGTAAAACCTTGGAATTGTGTTATGAACATGTATTTTGACACATTTGAAAGGAAATATATTTCAGTCACAAGGACAGAACTTTGTCAAACATAGACACGACCTGTTGAACACCAGAGTCTGTAGTTGGTGGGTCAGTGGCAGCAGGAGCTGGATCAGAGACTGCAGTAGGAGGTAGGGACAAGGAAGCAGGCTTGTGTGGGCCCACCAACATGTTGTCTGACCGAGGGTGACTGCAGGCCAGGGTAGAAGCAGGCAGAGAAGTATGAGGGGACTGTGGCTGGCATGCAACTGAGGCAGTTTGAGACACACCAGAACTGAAATGTTGAAAGGAGTCAGTCACAGGGCTCATACTGTAAGCTGACAAACCCACTGCATGTCGGGACTGGGCTGCTGTCTTCCTCACAGTTCTCATGCGACTATCCAGACGCTCCTGAACCTCAGCTGCGGTCCACCGCTCAGGTGCCTTCAGCTGGAATGACATGGCAAGACTGGGGTCGGGACAGTGATTAATGAACATCATGACCACTTCAGCACTGGGGTTCTCTACAGACCTGCCTTGCCTCCGGAGGCACTCGTCAGCAGCACCGATGGACTTAGAAGTCTTTCATGGGCAAGTTGGAGAATGACAGCTCACTAAAGTTACCTTTCAAAATGTCAAACACAGCCGTGGGTAGGTCAGTCGCACTCAGTTCAGGGCGGCTGTGGAGCGAGACCTTCACCACGTCCCTAGCTTTGCCTGTTAGTCTTGACATTATCAGGTCAAACATTTCAGCATGAGTATCACATTTAACCCTATTCAGGTAACATCTCATCATGTCCTCCCATTCATGAACAGAGAACGCATCAGCATGATCACCCCTGAAGAAAGGCGGGGCCTTGGCCTCAGACTGCACAATGACCTTCAAGTGTGATAAACCAGCATGACTGGATGACTGACTCGTAGGAGACTGAGGCTGGACGATACTGGGCTGGTGCATAGTGCTAAGGCTGGCTGAGATGTTATCACCAATCTGTTTAGCCAAATCTGTAATCATATCCCCAAAAGTCTCAACAGAGATGACTTGTGTAGGCTTCTGGTCTGACTGGATAACTACCACTGCCATAACACAGTGAAGAAATCTGCTGACCCCTCCCCACCCCAAAGGTGACATCCCACCCATGACCAGCCATAGTATGCACCTTAAAAGTATCTTCCCCGGACATTACAAAGGAAGAGCAATACTGGCAGAAACAGGAGACAAAATAAATAAAATAAAATAAAATAACACCTTAAACTGAAAACACACTATAAACAGCTATGTACAATTCAACAGTATGAGCCTAGCATGGCATAGTATAAACAAGGAGCATAAAAACCCCATAAGGCAACTAAAATTATATGTGCATAACCACTTATATGGGATGACAGGGAAATGTTGCAACACTGATGCAAAACAAATAGGCCCACAGAATACTTGACCAATAAAAATTATTAATTAACCTGTCTTCATTAGGATCATTATGTCTTCTTATTCCATATACAGTACAGTTTATTCTTAATTTTTCCCTTCAAGTGTCTCTTCAATGCACTGGCTGGCCACAAAAGATTAACCAGCATAAACCAAAAAGAAGTAAAATCAGGAGAGAAGATGGAAAGAAAAAAAAAAAATTAAATAAATAAATATATATATATATATATATATATATATATATATATATATATATAGCTGTATATACACTTAAAAACAGTGCATGAGCGTCTCTTTAATCCTTTAACTGCCTAACGCACCTCGCGTGCGCGCGCACTCGGGAGCGAGCGCAGTTCCGCGCAGCCACAGAGCGGGGGGAGCAGGAGAGAGGAGCCAGGTGTCAGCAGGTGTACCCCGGGGATCAGACGAGCGCTGATCGGAGATGCAACGGGTCGTCACGGCACCAAGTGTAACCGGTTAGTTTCTGGCGTTGTCTGCGTTGTGTTTTGATGAAGAGGCCCAGACCAGGATATCTTTAGAGGCGATCTCCGTTTATTCTGACAAAGGTGTAAATAACAACAATATCATCCGGCCAGTTGTTATCAACGTGAGCTCCTCTCCCATGGAATACAACAGCAAAAGGGGGAGAGGCAAAAGCGTGAGACACATTTATAGGGGGGGGGACCCACGAAAGTGAACGTCGGGGTACAGAAACTGTGTCTCAAACGTTCCACATATTGACTCAGGAGGACGGACATGTCAGGTTATAACTATTAAAACAGATTTTGTGTAATTATAATACTACATATTACTGTTATATATTTGACTCTGTTACACATATTACTGCTGTATAATTGACTCTATTACACTTGGCTGTTTTGTAAGAAAGTGATGTTGCAGTGAACCTTTTTTTTCTTCTGTTGTAATCAGTTAAGAAAATATACTTGCTGGAGTAAATGAGCATGATTATTTAGTTTTATTGTTATTATTTACACCATGTCCACTTAAAGTACTTGATGTTGTTTGTACAGAATTAAAACACTAATTCCTGTCTACAAAACAGTTCAGTTTTATGTTGGACTGTGTTAGACTTTCAATGAAGAGAAAATATTTATTAACAAAGACAACAATGTTTCTGAAATGGAGTGCTCAGTGTTGATTACTAATTTCATAACACACCCTAAAATGTACTAAAAGACAATATTCAATCTATGAAGTAATTATATTAATATATTTAACATCAATTGATTTTATTTTTAATGGAACCTGTTTGAATAATATTGTTAATGATTAATATATTTATTTATTGAAATTAGTGATGCAGTGACACTGAAGCAACTGAATGTTCCCAGTTATAGTTGTAAATAGAGGAAGTAGTTTTTGTATGACTCTCCTGTTATTGTCTCTCACTGTGTCTCTGGCACAGTAATACACTGCTGTGTCCTCGGTCTTCAGACTGTTCATCTGTAGATAGAGTTTACTGCTGGAGTCATCTCTGGAGATGGTGAATCTACCCTGGACTGACTGGGAGTAAGAGATCGGAGAACTATATGTGCCTATATAAGCAATCCACTCCAGTCTTTTTCCAGGAGCCTGTCTGACCCAGGCCATATAATAGCTGCCTAATGTGAATCCAGAGGCTGTACAGGTCAGTGTGTGAGATTCTCCAGGCCTTTTAACCACTGGTTCAGATTCTGTCAGAGTCTGACCATCAACACCTGTCAAACCAAGAAAGATGTATGTTATGTGTTACATTGGTAGCAAATATGAAAATATTCCAAATAAAGATCAGTGAAGATGTTCACCTGCCCAGCAGATAGTTAACAGCAGCAGTCCTGTCCTATAGTCCATCATGTTAAACTGTGTGTCCACTGTTCTCTGTCATCCTCTCTGCAGTCAGATAAGTAGAGGTGGAAGACATCTGAGTTTTGCATTAACTCCTCCTCACAGTGTGGAACTGGATTTGACTTGGATCTCAGTTGATGTTTGGTGAAACTGCAGAATGAATGTTTACTGTACATTAGTCATTCCTCCAAGAGTCCCTCTTGCATGTTTCAGTATAATTTGTGCAACAGGTTGACAAACACATTATTTAAGTTGGTTGACCCTTATTAAAGACCACATTATAGACCACAGTCTGCATCATGTGGAGACCTTGACAATAGTTTATTAATTTTACCATACACCTAAAGTGAGTATTTTTAAATACATTTTAATGTAAAGAAATATCAACACCTTAAAAAATGTTGTTCATTATGTTACAATAGTGATTTTCTCACAAGAAAATGTCTGTCAAGTGTTCATAAGTCATACCATTTTCAAGATTTCAGGTGAACAAAAAACTGAGTAGCAATAACAGTGAAGAATACATTTGAGAATATGAATTAAGCATTGAACAGGAATAACATGTAACTCTTCAATACATGTTTGACATTAATAACCATGTTTTTCAGTCAATGCAAATAAATGATTTACATTTCTGAGGCAGACAGAGAATTTTTTTTTTTTTAAATGCCTCCACTGTGTTTTTGATATCATTATTATTCTATATTATTTTCTTAATTCTTATCATGTCTGTTTCTGTCTTCACTGTAACAGTGAACTGTGTTGAAATCATTAGTGGTCTGAGGGCTCCTCCTCTGGTGGCTTCATGTTACAAGTGTTCAGGCACTGAGGGGTTTTTGTTCAGGTCTACTGATGGTTTGTGTTATTGTGTCTCTCTAGCACAGTAATACACTGCAGAGTCTTCAGGCTGCACATTCTGTCCGTTTGGAGTCACTGTGTTACTGGAAGAGTCTAAGTCGATACTGAACTTGTTCTTCAGTGAATCTTTGTAATATGTGGTGGATCCAACTCTCATTCCAATCCACTCCAGTCCTTTCCCTGCAGGCTGTCTGATCCAAGCTGTGAAGTAGCTGCTAACAGAATAAGAGACCTGACACCTGGCTGCACAGTCTCAGAGGCTGGCTGTGTCAACTGTTCACACTTCACACCTGTTAAAAAAGAAAATGTTTTGTAACAAATGATCAAGTTATACTGCAAAAGAAGAACTGTTGACTTTGACAAATCCAGAGAGACTCACATCCAGCTGCCAACAGCAGCAGCAGAGCTACAGAGAACATGGTTGGTATTGAAGGAGATCTGATGGGAGCTTCTCTTCTTCTGCTGCAACTGACAGCATGATATCAAGTCTTTATAGCAGACTGTGAGGAAGTTCACTTTGCATAGAGAAGGACACTGACAGCCTATAAAAGGAGGATCAGCTGTCCTGTCCAAGTATTCATAGCTACTATACACATATACTGAAGCACACACATACATAAAAAGCCTACTTACACACACATATTAATACATTCTGATAATCTTTTGTATTATATATTTAAATCAAATGAAAATGTAAAGACATGAGACGTGAATAGCGTATATGGACTTTAATGTCACCACTTAGATGATTGGTTCAACAAAGTTGATGAATTTGCTATAAAACTAACTTTTAATACTCATGAAGTTAGTGGAGGTTAATATATAAAAAATTTAATATTGAATGTTGCAAAGCTTTTTTAAAGGATGTTGCAATAATAATATTATAATGTTGTAATTAAATAGGGTTGTCTACTTTTAAATGCAGGTGCACACACTGAAAAACTGTTTTTTATTTAATAAATATATTTCAGTGATAATCAGTCATTCAGTGGTAAACTGTTTTCAAAGGGCTGACATGCTTCAATGCTTCTCACACAGGGATCAGTGTTGTTCAGTTTTTGTGCAGCGTTGCAGTCTGGTGTGTCACTGTGGCTCTCGTGCACAATAATAAACTGCAGAGTCTTCTTGTTTCAGACTCCTCACCTCTAAGGACACAAGGTTTTTGGAGGTGTCTTTGGTGATGGAAAACTGGCCTTGGAGACTTTGGGCAAATATTGTGCCAGTTCCGCTATCAATGCGTCCGATCCATTCCAGTCCTTTCCCTGGTTTCTGACGAATCCAGTGCAGCCAAGCCAGAGTGAGTCCTTCCACTTTACAGGACAGAGTGACTGGTTCTCCAGCTCTGCTGACCACTGGCTCTGAGGAGGTGAGGGACTGACCCTGAGCAGCTGAAAGAGACACAGAGTTTAGATGACGAGGAGCCAGCAGACATCCAAAGCTCATTTTCTCCTCCGCTGGACACTGACTTCACTCACCTGAAATGAGAGCCAAGAGGAAGAAACTTTGTAAAGCTGTCATGGTGGGAACTTGGCTGAGTCTGCAACTGCAAAGGTTATTATGAAGGATATATAATGTGCAGGCAGAATGGGTGGGGATTGTGTATCAGTGTGTGAATTTGCATTTTACCAGTCAGACATTTTGGAGTTACAGTGTTGATACATAAAGACTAAATCTGTGAGAGAAGGAGGAGTGCTAGACTCTGAGAGAGAGAGAGAGAGAGTTAAAAACAGACAGAAACACCAACAATAAAGATGTTGTTCAGTCTTTCTTCTTTTTCTGAGTGTCTTCAGTTCAGTGTGAACTCCAAACTAAATGAACACATGAAGCTGCAGTCACTGCTGATCCAGCACTTCAAATGTTCTATTAGTGTTGTGGTGAAGCGAGCTTACAAAGGGTGTGAGTATAAAACTCTAGTTCAGTCCAGGGTTTGAGTGTCAGTCAGTTGAGATCAGTGAGATAAGCAGATATGAGAGTCTCCTTATAGTGACAGAGGAGAGAGAAACTTGACACTGACTGCCATCGAGTGTTTTTATAACGGGAACTGCAACATTATTTTTCATTCTTATAATGTTCCAAGAGGTAAATTTGTCTTCATATCTCAAAGGGGCTTTATTCTATCAATTTTTCATGATTTTGTTAATCAATTTTTTTTATTGACTTCATATTATTCATTGTATATATTTATGTTATTTTAGGTTTGTAATAAACTTAATTTGTGCCATTGGTCCTAATTTGAAGTATCATACTATCAGATGTAGTCTGTCTTTTTTAGTTTTACCCAATATGCCAATTAATTGTAGCTTTCCCAAAATAATGATTATCTGTTTCTTTTCAGATGACATTTACTGTATAACTAATGTTTTCAAAAGAAAGTTAACATTTTTCTGACTGTCTCTTAGAGTAGTTTATTATTGGCTCCCAGGGACCCCAGTCAGTACTCCTGATATGTTCAGTTGAGGGTTAATATTCCTGAAATGTGTACATGTAATATTTATTTCATTCATTTTTGGACAATGATTTCAACCAATTGTTGTTCTGCCCTTGGATGTTTTGTGAGGAACTGATGATTAATTTTATTTTTTTAATGATTTATGTTGGTGGTTAATAATAATCGTTCAGTTTTCAAAACAACGACGACAAAAGAAAAAAAGCCCAATTAAGATAAGTACTGGAAGTTTTTGTACAGCGTTGCTCCTTACTGTGTCACTGTGGGTGTCGAGCACAATAATAAACAGCAGAATCTTCAGTCTTCAGACTGTTCATCTGCAGATACAGCTGCTGTCTGCTGTTGTCTCTGGAGATGGTAAACCGGCCTTGAACTGACTGAGAGTAGTATTTGCTGCTACCACCACTCTGAATCCTGGCAACCCACTCCAGTCCTTTTCCAGGAGCCTGTCTGACCCAGTTCATAGCGTAGCTGCTGAATGTGAATCCAGAGGCTGTACAGGTCAATCTGTGAGATTCTCCAGGCCTTTTAACCACTGGTTCAGATTCTGTCAGAGTCTGACCATCAACACCTGTCAAACCAAGAAAGATATGCATGTCATATGTTACATTGGCAGCAAAAATGAAAATATGTCAAATAAAGATCAGTGAAGATGTTCACCTGCCCAGCAGATAGTTAACAGCAGCAGTCCTGTCCTATAGTCCATCATGTTAGACTGTGTGTCCACTGTTCTCTGTCATCCTCTCTGCAGTCAGATAAGTAGAGGTGGAAGACATCTGAGTTTTGCATTGACTCCTCCTCACAGGGGGAAGAGAGCTGAGTTAGACTTGGCTTTCAGTTTATTGTTTTGTTGCTGGAGAATCGATGTTCCATCCAAATGTCCAGACGTGTTTTACTGTAAAATATCTATGTATGAAAACCACAAACATATTTCCAAACTTTATTTTTACAAAGCTTTAATTTTTTTTTCTGAAATATTTTACGTTTACAAATGTAGGTGTGAAATTCCATATAATATAATTTATCTTGGGATTATGGCTTCTCAGTATTCCCTGTAAGCATATTGGGCAGCACATGAGCTTGTATGTCTTTTCAGTTTAAATTCAGATCATTTATCTTTTGTACTTGTGAATGTGACATAGGTAATTTAGAATAATTACAGCTTTGAAGGGATTCTATTATTGTGATTAATTTAACTTCCTAAAAATAATAAATACAGTACTATATAGAAATATAATGTGGATATGTGAAAGTGCTTTTGCAGGTGGTGGGGAGAAAACCCAGATATCAAGATCACACTGCTGTTTGTTGTCTGTGGAGGTTTTTCTTGCAGCTGCTCCACTGTCTTCAGTCACTGTGTCTCTTCGAGCACAGAAGTAAACAGCAGAATCTTCTGCTGTCAGGCTGTTGACCTCGAGGTACTGAGTGCTGCTGGGTACATCTTCAGTCATGATGAAACGACTTTGAAAGGAGCTGGAATAGCTAGCAGAGTTTGAACCTGCATCCATCCTCCCAATCCACTCCAGAGCTTTCCCTGGCCTCTGTCTTATCCAGTGAATATAGTAGCTTGTCATGTCAAACCCAGATATGATACATGACATCTTCACTGTCTCTCCAGGTCTTTTCACCTCAGAGGGAGTCTGGTCCAGTTTGATCTCACTCCAAACTCCTGTAAGTAAAGAAATATATGTGTCATACATAATATATTAAACATTACATTTTATTATATCAGAATTGATTTTCTTACCATGAATAGCCATTAGAAATATTAGACTCCAGACAATCATATTTTCCATTCTATAGTAAATTGTGGAGTTCACTGATTTCTGATCAAAGTCTTTCTAAGATTTATAAGACTGTGTCAGTTGTCCTGCCTAAAATGATTTCACAGTTGCTGTTGGTGTGTTTATAAAGAAGGAAGAGTTTGCATAGACCTCCCTCTACAGGATTAAAAAGGGAAGATAGAAGATGAATGCACTTTAACTGAATATTTGAACAACAGGAAAAAAATACAAGGCATTGCACTGTAAACATACTACATGTAAATGCAACCAGGTGGTAAAAGCAAAAGCTCAAGTATACGGGATATTTAGGAAATTAAACCTCTGTAAATAAAATGCTCTGTAAGTAGAGGTGGAAGACATCTGAGGTTTGCATTAACTCCTCTATGCTTTGTGTTGTCCAGTCATATTTTCACTATATTTGATCATATTTTTGCCCAGTTTTAACTTTATTCAGTATGGTCTGACAATACAATGAAATCAACATGAAACAGACTTCCTGTAAAGGATGATGATTTACAGTTTTTACTCATTCTCTCAAAAATCAACAGAAACACTTCCTTCCTTACTGGATATCAAAAGCACATCATTTTATTATTTTAAATGTGTTTCACCACAAAGATTTAGTTAGTTTGCTGAAACTGAACAATGCATGTTCACTATAGGACTCACTGTCGACTGTGACTCAAAGTAGAATAATTATTTATTGTATTGTGTGATGATTGCCAGAAAGACACTATATTTCCAATATGACAATAAACTAAACTAACAAACTCTTATATACTTAACATCTAATCATGTCCTACCTGACAACAAACAAACTGTACTGAACATACTCAAAGCTTAAATTAAAAAATGATTAACATTTCTTTATATAGGTTTTACAGCGAATTTACAGGAACAACTTTCTTAAAAAGAGAAGATTTAAATTCTACTTCTCTATATTTGCAAATTAAAATGAACATTTAATCAAATGAGATAAAATAAAACTGAAATATTCAAATAGAGGAAGTAGTTTTTGTACAACTCTCCTGTTATTGTCTCTCACTGTGTCTGTCGGGCACAGTAATACACAGCAGAGTCTTCAGGCTGCACATTCTGTCCGTTTAGAGTCACTGTGTTACTGGAAGAGTCTAAGTCGATACTAAACTTGTTCTTCAGTGAATCTTTGTAATATGAAGCTCCAGTATTTCTCATTCCAATCCACTCCAGTCCTTTCCCTGCAGGCTGTCTGATCCAAGCTGTGAAGTAGCCCAGAGAATAAGAGACCTGACAGGTGATGGTCAGACGTTGACCTGGCTGCACAGTCACAGAGGCTGGCTGTGTCAACTGTTCACACTTCACACCTGTTAAAAAAGAAAATGTTTTGTAACAAATGATCAAGTTATACTGCAAAAGAAGAACTGTTGACTTTGACAAATCCAGAGAGACTCACATCCAGCTGCCAACAGCAGCAGCAGAGCTACAGAGAACATGGTTTATGTTGAAACTGACGTGCTGTGAACTCCACTGACAGCCTGATGGGAAGTTTTTATAGCTGAGTAACAAGGAAGGTCACTGAGTTTGCATAGAATCAAACATATGAAGCCTCAATGTTGGTCTAACTGGAACCAATAGAAGAGTTTGTTGACTGTTATTATATCTGCAGAGTGAAAACATGCCTGGAAATCACCTCTGCTTTACATATGATATTTTAATGTCATTACACACTCAACTGTAACATTTTGAGAATGTCCCTGCATTTACAGAACTGAAACAACTTTAACTTTGCTCTTACTGTAAAATATTACTGTCTAAATCTAAACAAGTCAATATTAAAACATTTTGTAATTTTTTGTATACTTGCAAACAATTATAAGGATCATTATTACTAATCTAAATGTGAATATTAACATTAATCATGATACAGAACATATACATTAATGTAACAATGATGATGTGCACCCATGGAAACAAAATGGACAATCACCAATAATGTTGTTTTCTATAAGACATGTTTACAGTGTGTTTATCATGTTTTCAGATTATTAAAACACACTTTAAATATGAAGTGAGCTGTTTCCCTGAGATATTTTATTAACTGTCAGTACCTCCTACCAGGGTTGGGGGGTTACTTTAAAAATGTAATCCAATATAATTACTGATTACCTATAAACATGTAATCAGTAACCTATAGTCCAATTATCAAAATATTAAAGTAACGTGACTTGATTACTTTTAGTATCAAAATGGAATATGCTGTCATACTTAACTAAATGTCTAACTGGAGCCAATAGAAGAGTCTGTTGACTGTTATTATATCTGCAGAGTGAAAACATGCCTGGAAACCACCTCTGCTTTACATATGATATTTTAACTTAATTACACACTCAACTGTAACATTTTGAAAATCAGACTTTACATTTACAGTGATAGAAATGAAATAACTGTTAACTGTATTAATGATTAATGCCTAAATGTATTGTATTGGCTACATTTCAATATTAAAACATGTCAGTTGTATAACTGCAACAATTATATTGATAATTATTGCTATTCTTAATGTGAACATAAATCATGGATAATGGAAAATATATTTATTAAAATCAGCAGATGTTTGAAGACATACAGAGAAACTTGGAGCCATCAGCCACTGGAGTTGTTGATGATGTTTGTAATGAGGGAAGAGTTTGCATAGAGCTCCCTCTACATGTTTAAAATGGAACATGGCAGACAGATTATCTTAAAATAGAAAATGATTAGTTGGTGTTTTTGTATTTGAATTATAAATTTGGAGGTTTTTTGTTTTTGTTTGTGTACACAAAAAGAACAAAACTTGTTTTCTTCTCCAAGCTTCAACATACAAGAGCACAAAAAACATGTTTTACGATAGTACTTTTCAGGAAATGGTTTTATAATGCAGGGACAAATATTCATATATTGTTCAAAATATATGAATACAGAAAAAAATCTACATGGAAAATATAATAAAACATATAATTTCATATATACTATAAAAAATATTTATTGCTCGCAGTATTGGGCTGTTGTTCAGCTGTTGAGGAGTAATTTTAATGAAGTTCTGTGGAATATGCAAAATATTCCAAAACATATTCAGTAATATTATTTCTACATGTATATGTCTGTTCTAATTATTTTTCTATTCAAATATAAGTGGTTCTCACAAAGGAACTGTATTGTATCATTTTCTTGGACTAGTTGAAGTGAGGACATTTATCATGAGAGATTACTGTGGTAAAGATGAGTACTGTAGGATTTTGTACAGCTGCTCAACCAACTCCAGTCACTGTGAGTCTCGAGCACAATAATAAACAGCAGAATCTTCAGTCTTCAGACTGTTCATCTGCAGATACAGCTGCTGTCTGCTGTTGTCTCTGGAGATGGTAAACCGGCCTTGAACTGACTGAGAGTAGTAGATGCTACCACTGCCACTGCTGATATAAGAAATCCACTCCAGTCCTTTTCCAGGAGCCTGTCTGACCCAGGCCATAGGGTAGCTGCTGAATGTGAATCCAGAGGCTGTACAGGTCAATCTGTGAGATTCTCCAGGCCTTTTAACCACTGGTTCAGATTCTGTCAGAGTCTGACCATCGACTCCTGTCAAATAAAGAAAGATATTCATGTCATGTGTTAAAGTGGCAGCACAAAAATATATATAAAATAAAGATCAGATATGACCTTCACCTGCCCAGCAGATAGTTAACAGCAGCAGTCCTGTCCTATAGTCCATCATGTTAAACTGTGTGTCCACTGTTCTCTGTCATCCTCTCTGCAGTCAGATAAGTAGAGGTGGAATACATCTGAGTTTTGCATTGACTCCTCCTCACAGGGAGGAGAGAACAGGGTTGGACTTGGCTTTCAGTTTATTGTTTTGTTAAACTGGAGAATCAATGTTCAGTCCAAATGTCCAGATGTGTTTTGCTGTAAAATATGTATGTATGAACCACAACCATATTTCCCACATTTATTTTAACAAAGCTTAAAAGAAATGTATTCGGAAATCTGTCACATTTACAAATGTAGGTGTGAAATTCCATAAAATATATTTATCTTGGGATTATGGCTTCTCAGTATTCCCTTTAAGCATATTGGGCAGCACATGAGCTTGTATGTCTTTTCAGTTTAACTTCACATAATTTATGTTTTGTACTTGTGAATGTGACATAGGTCATTTAGTATGAATAATGCTTTGAAAGGATTCTATAAATTCATTCATTCTATTATATATAATTTAACATACTAAAAATAATAAATATTTATTCATGAGTTTACAGTATTATATAGAAATATAATGTGGATATATGAAAGTGCTTTTGCCAGTGGTGGGGAGAAAACTCAGATATCAAGAAGATCACACTGCTGTTTGTTATCTGTGGAGGTTTTTGTGCAGCTGCTCCACTGTCTTCAGTCACTGTGTCTCTTCGAGCACAGAAGTAAACAGCAGAATCTTCTGCTGTCAGGCTGTTGACCTCGAGGTACTGAGTGCTGCTGGGTACATCTTGAGTAAAGCTGAAACGGCTTTGAAATGAACTGGCATAGCTTGGAGTGTTTGTATTTGTGGTTTTCACCCAATCCACTCCCGAGCTTTCCCTGGCCTCTGTCTTATCCAGTTAATAGCATTGCTTGTCATGCTATAACCAGATATGATACATGACATCTTCACTGTCTCTCCAGGTCTTTTCACCTCAGAGGGAGTCTGGTCCAGTTTGATCTCACTCCAAACTCCTGTAACCAAAGAAATGATGATCATCTTACATAAAATATTAAACATTACATGTTGTTATATCAGAATTGATTTTCTTACCATGAATAGCCATTACAAAGAATAAACTCCAGACAATCATATTTTCCATTCTAAAGTAAATTCTGCAGCTCACTGATTTCTGATCAAAGTCTTTCTAAGATTTATAAGACTGTCAGTTGTCCTGCCTAAAATGATTTCACAGTTTCTGTTGGTGTGATTATAAAGAAGGAATGATTTGCATAGACCTCCCTCTACAGCAGACTGTTTGGCTGTCATTGGCTGTTTTGTGAAGAAGTGATAATTTATTTTTTCATTTTATTTATTTAGGTGTTTAATTGTTATCCTTGTTGGATGATCTTCCTCACAGACCTTTATGACAGGAAACAAGGGGGAGAGGGAGAACACAGGGAAACACAGGGAAAACAACTGAGGTCCCGGCTGAAGGATTATCCTTTTAAGTCAAACACATTTAAATACTCAACTTCTCCGTCAGGAAGTAACAAACCACACAAACTCTACTGACTCTTTTATTTATTTAAATTACCTTTGAAACATGTGTGGAACTTCATTTGCTGTATGCAGATGTTCGATGCTTGGAGCCTCCAGAGGAAAACAGATGTTCAGGAACTGAAAGCTTTGTTACAATATGCAAATCTTGTTGCTTTTCTTTATCATTTCATCATTGTACAAGAAAACAATGATTAGCTTATTGGTGACTGCCTATAATATAGACAGTTTAACATTGTTGCTGAAACAGAGTTTGGAACTTCATTCACTTACTCCAACACCTCAGCTGTAGCTTTCATTTGAATGTAAAATCCTGCAAACTACAAAAAAGATGAGGTAATCAGAGAAAATGTCATGTTATACATTTCAGGAAAACATTTTATGGTATAATTGGTGTTTATATTATTTTAGAGATGATCTTATATCTGAAACCATTTTTATTTTATCTCTCAGTTTGCAAAACACATGTCTCTCTTGTTCAGGTGGTGAGTCCAAAGGTACCATTTACACATATTTGGGAGGTAGGAATTTGTACTTAAGCTCTCTCAAGAGATCAGGTTTTCCATTTAGTAGTATGATTTACAGATTTAAGTGATATAAGCTTTTAAAGAGATACATGTTTCATGTGAGATACATTAGTGTGGGACTGTCAGCCTAGTAAGGATGAGTACTGTAAGATTCTTTTACAGTTGCTGAGTGTCTCAGTTTACTTTGTGGCTCTGAACACAAAAATAAACAGCACAATCTTCAGTCTTCAGCCCGTTCATCTGCAGATACACCTGCTGTCTTTGTTGCCACTGCATTGACTGATATATGCAATCCAGAGGCTGTACAGGTCAATCTGTGAGATTCTCCAGGCCTTTTAACCACTGGTTCAGATTCTGTCAGAGTCTGACCATCAACACCTGTCAAGAGGATTAAACAGTAGAATCAGGACCCCAAAAAGTAATGATAATGATGATGATGATGATGATGATGATGATGATGATGATGATGATGAGCTGGCAGTTGGTCATATATATGCATGACAAGTCATAAGACATATGAAGAAATGTGGACACAGTTTCATCACTACTACAGAACATGTAATCAGCACCACTGTATAAAATAGAAAGTAGTCATTCTGCATCATCTGTAAACATTTCTTCAGAGGAAAAAGACACAAAAATGAAAAATAAACAATCTTGAAAAGAAAAAGAGGCTTTAAATTCTAATTGTCTATATTTGCAAATTAATTTAACATTTATTCAAACGAGATAAAATAAGACTTTGAAAAGACAAAACAGTCTCATAGCAAATCAAGTAATACTGAAGAAACAGTGTTACCAGTGTTGGTTGTAAATAGAGGAAGTAGTTTTTGTGCGACTCTGCTGTTATTGTCTCTCACTGTGTCTCTCTGGCACAGTAATACACAGCAGAGTCTTCAGGCTGCACATTCTGTCCGTTTAGAGTCACTGTGTTACTGGAAGAGTCTAAGTCGATACTGAACTTGTTCTTCAGTGAATCTTTGTAATATGAAGCTCCAGTATTTCTCATTCCAATCCACTCCAGTCCTTTCCCTGCAGGCTGTCTGATCCAAGCTGTGAGGTAGCCCAGAGAATAAGAGACCTGACAGGTGATGGTCAGACGTTGACCTGGCTGCACAGTCACAGAGGCTGGCTGTGTCAACTGTTCACACTTCACACCTGTTAAAAAAGAAAATGTTTTGTAACAAATGATCAAGTTATACTGCAAAAGAAGAACTGTTGACTTTGACAAATCCAGAGAGACTCACATCCAGCTGCCAACAGCAGCAGCAGAGCTACAGAGAACATGGTTTATGTTGAAACTGATGTGCTGTGAACTCCACTGACAGCCTGATGGGAAGTTTTTATAGCTGAGTAACAAGGAAGGTCACTGAGTTTGCATAGAATCAAACATATGAAGCCTCAATGTTGGTCTAACTGGAACCCATAGAAGAGTTTGTTGACTGTTATTATATCTGCAGAGTGAAAACATGCCTGGAAATCACCTCTGCTTTACATATGATAATTTAACTTTATTACACACTCAACTGTAACATTTTTAAAATGAAACTTTTAGATTTTACATTTAGAGTAACATAAATGAAACAACTGTAAACTTTGTTATTATTATAAACTATTACTGTCTAAATGTTGACTATTAAAACATTTTATGAATTTTTCTATAATTACAAACAATAACCAGGATAGTTATTCTTAATGTGAATATTGACATGAATCATAGATAATGGAAAACATATTTATTCAAATCCACATTGCAATAACCATGATGACACACTTTGAATATGACGTGAGCTGTTTTCCTGAAAGAATTTATTTACTGTCAGCACCTCCTTCATCACATTCATTGTTAACTTCAAACGTACAGTATGAGGATAATAAAAAAAACAAAATTGCTGTTGTAATTTCGCAGCATTTATCTATTCATTAATTTACTCACTGACTGTACTTACTGACTGTATCTGCTTCAAACAGAAATACAGTGACAGCAGTGAGGACCATGTAAATAATATGAGAACTGTCTGCAGGTTTGCATTAAAGACATTTAACAGTTTCCATGTTTGCAGATGTTTGAAGACGACTTAGAGCCTCGAGAGGAAAACAGCTGCTCAGGAACTGAAACCTGTGAGACAAAATGCAGAAATATATATACCTTTGGTAGTTTGTGCATTTATAAGTTACTGTTTGTATTTATCATCACATTTTACTTTAATGTGCAGTTGGGTCAGAAATATGAAGCAATCCACCATTTTCTTTTTACAAATTCAGCTGTTTTATTGCAGTAAATTGTCAATATTCTCTCCACAACTTTTAGATATTTCTCTGCAGTTATAGTTAGTGAACATGACAATAATTATTTAATTCCTATATCATTTCTTGAGATATAGCATCTTTTTTATATAAAGTATTTATTTACATACACAATATATGTATTAAAGTAAATGCATTTTGTTTCCTCCACTTTCTTGCCGTCTCTCAGAAACGGTTTTAATGAATCTACAGAATGTGATAGAAACATTTTCTTGTTTTGTGCTTTAGTTCAGTCCAGAGTTCAAGTGTCAGTCAGTTAAGATCAATGAGAACAGCAGATCTGAGAGTCTCCTTTTAGTAACAGAGGAGGGAGAAAGTAGACACTGACTGCCCTCTAGTGTCTTTATAACTGGAAGTGTGACATTATTTTTCACTCTCATACTTTGAGCAACTTTAGATACCAAATGATATAAACATTAATGTGTAGCTGTATGTCTTTCTTTTACTCAGACCTGGACAGTGATTTCAGCAGACTGTTTGGCTGTCATTGGCTGATTTGTGAAGAAGTGATCATTACAAGAAGAAATTGTATTCATTTAGGTGATTCATTTTTGTTGTTGTTGGATGGTCTTCCTCACAAATTGTTATGTTTTCTTAAAGAAATAAAAGTAAAATAAAACTACAAATCTTTTCTAAAGTAAAGTAAAGATGAGCACTGTAGGATTTTGTACAGCTGCTCAACCATCTCCAGTCACTGTGGCTCTCGAGCACAATAATAAACAGCAGAATCTTCAGTCTTCAGACTGTTCATCTGCAGATACACCTGCTGTCTGCTGTTGTCTCTGGAGATGGTAAACCGGCCTTGAACTGACTGAGAGTAGAATTTGCCACTACTGTCAGTATAGATCAAAGCAACCCACTCCAGTCCTTTTCCAGGAGCCTGTCTGATCCAGTTCATCCAGTAGCTGCTGAATGAGAATCCAGAGGCTGTACAGGTCAATCTTTGAGATTCTCCAGGCCTTTTAACCACTGGTTCAGATTCTGTCAGAGTCTGACCATCAACACCTGTCAAGATAAAACAAATATAAAGTGGTCAGCTGCTTTAAGCTGGAAGCATTTTAAAAACAACTTCAACTAAAGATCAGTGAATATGTTCACCTGCCCAGCAGATAGTTAACAGCAGCAGTCCTGTCCTATAGTCCATCATGTTAAACTGTGTGTCCACTGTTCTCTGTCATCCTCTCTGCAGGCAGATAAGTAGAGGTGGAAGACATCTGAGTTTTGCATTCCTCCTCACAGTGTGGAACTGGATTTGACACGGATCTGAGTTAATGAGTAATTTTAATTACATTTTGACAGAAATATGACACCTTAACAAACGTTAATTATGTTATACTGCTAATTTCTTCTCAAAGTGTTTATAAGTCAAACCACTTTAAGGATATCAGGGGAATGAAAACCTCAGTAGGAATAAAAATTAAGAGTCAATAGAAATAAATTGTCCACTCAGACATATAAACTCAAACAAAACTTCCAGTAAAAACTTTGTGACTGTCTGCAGTCAGATTATTAAAGGTTGAAGACAACTACGTTCTGCATTGACTCGTCCTCACAGGGAGGACAGAGTTTGGTCTTTAGTTGTTGCACTTGAGAAACGAGAATGTAGGAGTTGTGACATCAGCCAAATGATGATTCAGGCAAATCTGAATGTAATACTTGTTAAATTTCAATTGTCTTCAAAAGTTGAAATGTTTTTCTTTCTGTCATTTTATAATAAGACAAACTAAAACCAGAAACTGTCTATGAGAAACAAATAATATATGATGGCACAATTTTAATAAAGTATTAATGTTAAGTAGAGGCCTGGAACATAAAACGAGAAAATTCGATTTATGATCTGTGATGTGACTCTATGTGTTATCTGTATTTGTAAGATATAAATAACTTTTTTTGGTGCCTTAAATTCTCATTTTATTTAATTCTTTGTCCATCAGGGAGTAACTGTCCAACAAATACTCACTCACTGGGAGCATGGCTGATGGTGTTGACTGTATAGTTCAATCACAACCTTATGGAAGTTCTGACAGTTTGTTTAAAGGCACAGTTTCTGAATACTGGCTGTGTGCATTTCTCTGTAGAATGAGCTTTTTGATACTTTCACAGTATTTATACAGCACCTACCTGCTTTATAATCACACAAGACATGGAAATCTCACTTTCCACAATATGGGACCTTTAATTATTGAAATATGAGAGAAAATGTTTCACTCCTGCCTTATAGATCAAAAGATGGGGATATTATTAACCAGTACATTGTGGTAGATAAGCACATTAAACCATAAAAAAGATGAAGTGACAAACCACAGCCTCAGCTGGTGCTTTCACATTGTTTGTTTCTCTGTATGTGTAGGTATGATGCCACACTGGTTTTAAGATCTCCTGCTGCCCCCTTTTGGTGACTGGGAAGATAAGTTGTTTTTGTAAAGCTTATTTGCTCACTTAGATGACTGTGGCTGTCAAATCCCTGGCCATTCAAACCTGCCAAAGAAACAGATGTTAAAGGACACAAGAGTGAACGAGAGAGAAATAAACAGCAGAACATTAAATGTGTGCATTCTCTGATCAGTATTGCAGCATGAAGCAACATACAGGGCAGACAGAGTGCTGTCAGCAGTACAGACAGTTTGTCCATCATCTTGAGACTGAAGATGTGAACTCAGATGCTGCAGAAGTAAACCCTCTGTTTGTAAGGGAGGGGCTTATTTGTATGATGTATGATGACAGCCTGGGAGACCTTCTTCAGGTCAGTAAATGAGAGACACAGCCTGATCTTAATAATAACTGTGTTTCTGGTGTTCAATCCTTCTACTATTCAGTGAATTCAATAAACATAATTTTTTATCAAATAATCAGAGAGTACTGTTTTTATTAATGTTAACACTTAGAATATGTGTGTGGTTGAGTCACATATGTTTCTAGGTATTTGTGCAGGTCTGTTGGTGGTTTGAATCACTGTGGGCCGACGTACACAGTAATACACAGCTGTGTCCTCAGGCTGCACATTCTGTCCTGTTAGAGTCACTGTTCGAGCAGAAGTGTCTCTGCTGTAATTCAATTCAATTCAATTCAATTTTATTTGTATAGCGCCAATTCATAACAGAAGTTATCTCAGGACACTTTTCAAATAGAGCAGGTCTAGACTGAACTCTTTAAAACATTAATTACAGAGACCCAACAGTACCACCATGAGCAAGCACTTGGCGACAAGGGCAAGGAAAAACTGACTGTTAAAAGGCAGAAACCTAGGACAGATCCTCCGGCTCTAGGTGGGTGGTCGTCTGTCTCGACCAGTTGGGGTGAGAGAGAGAGAGAGAGAGAGAGAGAGAGAGAGAGACAGACAGACAGACAGACAGACAGACAGGTGCATAGCAACAAAAGTATTGGCAACGGCAATCTAGCAGGACCATGGCAGGAGGCTCCACCAGGATCGACAAGAACCTGCGAGACGAGAAAGCACAAGAACTCCGGGGAAGAAGTGAAGTTAGTAACATGCATAAATGGAACATGAATGAGTGCAGAAAGAGAGAGGAAGGGAGGAGCTCAGTGCACCATGGGAAATCCCCCGATAGTCTAGGCCTATAGCAGCATAACTAAGGGATGGTTCAGGACTCACCTGATCCAGCCCTAACTATAAGCTTTATCAAAGAGGAATGTCTTAAGCCTACTCTTGAATGTGGTGGGGGTGTCTGCCTCCCGAACCACAAATGGAAGCTGGTTCCACAGCAGAGGAGCTTGGTAACTGAAGGCTCTGGCTCCTGTTCTACTTTTAGAGACTATAGGAACCACAAGTAGCCCAGCATTCAGAGAACGTAGTGTTCTAGAGGGGTAATAGGGTACTATGAGCTCTTTAAGATATGAAGGGGCCTGACCATGAAGAGCTTTATAAGTGAGGAGGAGGATTTTAAATTCAATTCTACATTTTACAGGGAGCCAATGCAGAGAAGCTAGTACAGGAGAGATGTGATCTCTTTTTCTAGTTCCTGTCAGTACTCGTGCTGCAGTGTTCTGAATTAATTGGAGCGTTTTAATGGACTTATTGGGGCAACCTGATAATAAAGAGTTGCAGTAATCCAGCCTTGAAGTAACAAATGCATGGATTAGTTTTTCTGCATCTGTCTGTGATAGGATATGTCTAATTTTTCTAATATTACGTAAATGAAAGAAGGCGGTCCTAGAGGTCTGCTTTATGTGGGAGTTAAATGACAAATCCTGATCAAAGATAACTCCAAGATTCCTGACAGTGGTGCTAGAGGCCAAGTTAATGCCATCTAGAGTAACTATATCTTTAGACAGTGAGTCTCTAAGGTTTTTGGGGCCAAGAACAAGAATTTCGTTTTTTTCAGAGTTTAACATCAGAAAATTGCAGGTCATCCAGGATTTTATGTCCTTAAGACATGTTTGTAATTTAGATAATTGATTAATTTCATTGGGTTTGATTGATAGATATAACTGCGTATCATCTGCATAACAGTGAAAGTTAATGGAGTGATTCCTAATAATGTTGCCTAAAGGGAGCATATATAAAGTAAATAGTATTGGTCCAAGTACAGAACCTTGTGGAACTCCATGACTAACTGTAGTATTTATTGAAGATTCATCGTTAACATGTACAAACTGCGAGCGATCTGATAAATATGACTTAAACCAGCTTAGTGCGGTTCCTTTAATGCCAATTTGATGCTCAAGTCTCTGTAAAAGAATATTATGGTCAATGGTGTCAAATGCAGCACTAAGATCTAATAATACAAGTACAGAGACAAGTCCATTGTCAGAAGCAGTCAGAAGGTCATTATTAACTTTAACCAGAGCTGTCTCTGTGCTATGATGAACTCTAAATCCTGACTGAAAATCCTCAAATAAACTATTGTTATGTAGAAAGTCACACAACTCTTTGGCGACTACTTTCTCCAGAATCTTAGAGAGGAAGGGGAGGTTAGAAATCGGTCTGTAGTTGGCTAAAACCCCTGGGTCAAGAGTGGACTTTTTAAGAAGGGGTTTAATTACAGCTACTTTAAAGGACTGTGGTACATATCCTGATAATAAAGAAAGATTAATCATATCCAGTAAAGAAGTGCCAATTAAGGGAACAACTTCTTTAAGCAGCCTAGTTGGGATCGGGTCTAATAGACAGGTTGATGGCTTCGATGAAGAAATGATTGAAGTTAACTGATGAAGATCGATAGCAGAAAAACAGTCTAAATATATATCTAAGTTTACATTGACAGAAGTCCCTGAACTTGGAGAGCCACTGGTAACTGTTGATGGCAGTTGGTGATTAATTTTTTCTCTAATAGTAATAATTTTATTATAGAAGAAGCTCATGAAGTCATTGCTACTTAAGTTTATGGGGATATGTGGCTCAATAGAGCTGTGACTCTCTGTCAGCCTGGCTACAGTGCTGAAGAGGAACCTAGGGTTATTCTTATTTTCTTCTATTAGTGCTGAGTAATAGGCTCCTCTGGCATTACGGAGGGCCTTTCTATAAATTTTAAGATTATCTTGCCAATTTGAGCGATATTCTGATAATTTGGAAGAGCGCCATTTACTTTCAGATTTCCTAGCTACTTGTTTTAACTGGCGGGTTTGATGGTTATACCAAGGTGCTAGTCTCCTATGTTTTAATAATTTCCTTTTTATAGGAGCGATAGAGTCTAATGTTGATCGTAGTGAGCCTGTAGCACTATCGACAAGATTATCAATTTCAGAGGGACTAAAGTCGTTATAGGACTCTGTTAAATTCAGACATGGCATTGAATTAAACACTGAAGGAATCTCCTCCTTAAATTTAGCTACAGCACTGTCAGATAGACATCTGCTGTAGGAAGTTTTGCCTAATGGCTTATAATCTAATAGTATGAATTCAAAAGTTACTAAATAATGGTCAGATAGGAAAGGATTATGTGGGAAGACTATTAAATGTTCAATATCAATGCCATATGATAAAACAAGGTCAAGAGTGTGATTAAAACAATGAGTTGGTTTATTTACACTCTGACAGAAGCCAATTGAGTCTATTAATGATATAAATGCATTACTAAGGCTGTCATTGTCAACATCCACATGAATATTAAAATCACCTACAATAATTACTTTATCTGATTTAAGGACTAAACTTGATAAAAACTCTGAAAATTCAGATATAAAATCAGAGTACGGTCCAGGAGCGCGGTACACTATAACAAATAGAACTGGCTGCAGTGTTTTCCAGTTTGGGTGAGAAGACTAAGAACAAGGCTTTCAAATGAATTATAATTTAGTTTAGGTTTAGGGTCCATTAAAACGCTCGAATCATATATTGCTGCCACTCCACCTCCTCGGCCTGTGCCTCGAGGAATGTGAGTATTAATATGACTGGGGGGGGTGGATTCATTTAGGCTAACATACTCCTCGTGGGACAACCAGGTCTCAGTAAGACAAAGTAAATCAATATCATAATCTGATATTAATTAATTCACTAAAACAGTACAGAGACCTGATATTTAACAGCCCACATTTCATTCTCTCTCTACTGAGGAGTTAGTTTTAATTTTTATTAGATTTTTATGTTGAACTACTCTTGTTTTTATTTCTTTAAATAATTTAGGTGGTCGGGGGACAGACACAGTCTCTATGGGGTTTTGGGTGGGTGACTGTTCTAAAGAAAGCGCAGAGAAGTGTGTAAGACAGCAGCTCTGCTTCCTGGTCCTAACTCTGGACTGTCAGGTTTTAGAAATAAACTTCGCCATGTTGCTAGATAAGAGAGCCGCTCCATCCAAAGTGGGATGGATGCCGTCTCTCCTAATCAGACCAGGTTTTCCCCAAAAAGGCTTCCAGTTATCAATGAAGCCCACATCGTTTGCTGGACACCACCTCGACAGCCAGCGGTGGAATGACGACATGCGGCTATACATGTCATCACTATAACTGTACACTGTAACTGAACTTGTTCTTCAGAGCATTGTTTTGAGTAAGGCTACCTCCACCCCACTGATGGAAAATCCAATCCATTGGTTTTCCTTCACACTGTCTGATCCAACCTGTTGCATAGCTGTTATCAGTCACAGAATAACCAGAGACCTGACAGGTGATGGTGAAGGACTGTCCAGGCTGCACAACCATTGAGTCTGGCTGGATGAGATCAATACTGTTCACACCTGTGGAAACAGAAATCAACATTATCTCCATCATTCATCTGACTATTCAGTGTTTCTAATGTGTTTATTAGTGTGAATTCACTGAAAGCTCCTCACAGGATCCAGCTGCCAGCAGCAGTATCAGAGCTACAGAGAACATGTTGATGTTGAAGCTGAACTGATGTGAGCTCTTCTGTCCTCTCACTGACACACACACACTTCACTTCCTTATGAGCGACACACAAGGAGCCTAATTTACATCCTGATGACAGTAAATCAGCTGACTAATGTGTATTTAAATAATTCAACATTAGGATGAAATGTTCAGGCATTTGCCGTCATCTCACACAGACAGAAGGTGGAACTTCTTCTCTTTTCTTCATCTCTGACAATCACACAATAGATTGCTAATGAACTCACCATTGATTCCAGTTGACCTGGCTGCACAGTCACAGAGGCTGTGTCAACTGTTCACACTTCACACCTGTTACAAAAGGAAATGTTTTGTCACAAATGATCAAATTTTACTGCAGAAGAAGAACGGTTGACTTTGCAACCACCAAGAACGTTGCTCTCGATAAGCCATGTTTACAGTGTGTTTACATGTTTTCAATTGAATAACACTTTATTTGTGATGTGAGTGTTTTTTTTTTTTTTGTAATGCAGCATTTCTTTATTCATTAACTTATTCACTTACTGTAGTTACTGTATTTACTGCAAACAGAAATACACTGACAGCTGCCAGGATCATGTAAATTGTATGAAAACTGCAACGTGCTGCTGGTTTGCATAAAGACTTTTAATGGTTTCAGTGTTTGCAGATGGTTGAAGACATACAGAGAAAATTGGAGCCCTGAGGGGAAACCAGCTGCTCAGGAACTGAAACTTGTGTGACAAAATACAAAAAAGAAAATGATTTAGATTAGATAAAAACTACTGTAGTTCATTTTTGTCATTGTCACAACATTTTTCCTTTATCTGTGTGTGACTGTGTCAGAAATACATCTGAATCAAATAGCATGCAGTGTGGTTTATTTGGATTTTTTTGTTCTTGGCTTGTTATAATATCATTATGGATTATTATTATGGATTCTACTGTTTTTCTCTTGTACAGTGTTTTGTGGGACAATGTGGGACAAATAAAGGAATATCTTATCTTATTTTATCTTATTATTTCCAAATAAAATAGAAATTAAGCAAAAGTTTATATGTGATCATGGAGAGATGTAGCTACCTTTCATCCCTAAATAACTAAATTTGACAACAACAATTTGTCATGAATTGTGATTTAAATCCAGTCATAAATCAGTAAATGTATCATTGTGTGGTGTGTTGTATGATTTTGAATTGTTTGATCGGAGGACATTAATCAGTTGAGACAGTGCAGGGTCTCCTTTTAGAAAAAGAGGAGAGAGAAACTTGACACTGACTGCCGTCCAGTGGTTTTGTACCAGAAACTCAACATTATTTTTCACTCTCATATCATCACTGACTTTATATTCCACAATATGTTACTATATTGTGTCTTTATTTTTAGAAATGTTTAGTATTTGTAATATTTCAGCAGATTGTTGTGCTGTCTTTTATCAACAAGTGACCTTTATTGTGTTTCTTATGTGTTTGGTATTTAGAAATAAAATATGAGGAACAGTTTTTTGGACTTTTTATGATGCATGGACAATAATTATTATTCACAAAATATATGTTAAGATATAATGTAATGTAGAATATAGAACAATTGATCTAAAAAATAAAATAAACATACAATATGAATACTATAAATGCTAAGGCTCCACCAGTCAGTAAAGATGAGTACTGTAGGATTTTGTACAGCTGCTCAACCAACTCCAGTCACTGTGAGTCTCGAGCACAATAATAAACAGCAGAATCTTCAGTCTTCAGACTGTTCATCTGCAGATACACCTGCTGTCTGCTGTTGTCTCTGGAGATGGTAAACCGGCCTTGAACTGACTGAGAGTAGTATTTACTGCTACCACTACCACTATCAATCCAGGCAATCCACTCCAGTCCTTTTCCAGGAGCCTGTCTGACCCAGTGCATCCAGTAGCTGCTGAATGTGAATCCAGAGGCTGTACAGGTCAATCTGTGAGATTCTCCAGGCCTTTTAACCACTGGGCCAGATTCTGTCAGAGTCTGACCATCAACACCTGTCAAGAGGATAAAAAAACATTAAGTAAAAGACACTGATGATAAAAATAAAAGTAATGTAAAATTAAGGTCAGATAAACTCTTCACCTGCCCAGCAGATAGTTAACAGCAGCAGTCCTGTCCTATAGTCCATCATGTTAAACTGTGTGTCCACTGTTCTCTGTCATCCTCTCTGCAGTCAGATAAGTAGAGGTGGAAGACATCTGAGTTTTGCATTGACTCCTCCTCACAGGGAGGAGAGAGCTGTGTTGGACCTTTCTGAATCATCCTCAGTTGTGGAAGAGAGATTGAACTGTCAATCTCACCTCAAAACTTATTTTGATAAAATCAGGATTTTCTTCCCTTGCCACTAGATCCCACACATTGGTCCTTTAAGATGATACTTGTGTGGTGATATAAGAACCTAATTTCACGCCTGAATGAATAAACAGTCGCTCCTTCAGTCTTCCAGCTGTTTATCTTAAAATCTCTTTGAGTTGGTGAAATGGTGAACTACAGCTAAATGAACACATGAAGATGCAGTCACTGCTGATCCAGCACTTCAAATGTTCTATTAGTGTTGTGGTGAAGCGAGCTCACAAAGGGTGTGAGTATAAAACTCTAGTTCAGTCCAGGGTTTGAGTGTCAGTCAGTTGAGATCAGTGAGATAAGCAGATATGAGAGTCTCCTTATAGTGACAGAGGAGAGAGAAACTTGACACTGACTGCCATCTAGTGGTTTTATAACGGGAACTGCAACATTATTTTTCACTCTCATGCCAAACTATGTAAACATTAATGTGGTTGAAATATGTACATGTAGTATTTTTTTTTTATTTCTATGTGTTCATATTATTTCTTTAATTCATTTATTTTATTTTGTTCAGTGATTTCAGCAGATTGTTGTTCTGTCATTGGCTGTTTTGTGAGGAAGTGATCATTACAGTAAGACCTTTGTTTGATGGTTATTGTTGTTGGTTGATGATGATCTTTCTCAGAGCCAGTTTTCACGGCTTAATTAAAAACTATCTGTATATTTCACTGCATGGCTTCCCATGAAATTCTGAATTCAATAGTAGATCCTGCTGATTACACAGAAAACACTTCATGACCTTGTCTCCAGTTAAACTTCTGATCACCGTCTGTCCCTCATTCCCCTTTCTGACCACTCCGATCTTCAAATCTTTCCCCTTTATCCATCCCCTATTCCAACTGCGAGGGAAAAGAGCATCTCTGCTGTTTTAGCTCCAGCCCTCTGGAATCATCTTCCCCAATCACTGAAATGAATCTTTGGACTGTTTAAATTAGCTTCTAGAAACCAATCTCTATGGACAAGGCTATTTATAGATCTCCTGCCCTGTCTTTGTTTTTTGGGGTTTTAGTTTGGTCTCTCTCTTGTTGTCCTTAATTATTTTTTACTTTTAATCCTATTTTTTGTGTGTGTATAGTGCTTTAATAATAATCACTTACTTCCTTACATCTATTTTGTGTGTGTAACTGTATATCTTCTTTGTAAATATAATTTAGTCTTATATTATGTTCTGTTTCATAATTTAATTTTAAACATTTTTTTTAATTCAGTTGCTTTTAATTGTGTGATCCTGTTTTTTACAATGACAATTAAATTAAACCTTAAACCGATTACAGTTAAGATCAGTAATACTGTAGAAAGTGAATGTTTTCAGTGGTTGTAAATTGAGGAAGTAGTTTTTGTATGACTGTCCTGTTATTGTCTCTCACTGTGTCTCTCTGGCACAGTAATACACTGCTGTGTCCTCGGTCTTCAGACTGTTCATCTGTAGATAGAGTTTACTGCTGGAGTCATCTCTGGAGATGGTGAATCTACCCTGGACTGACTGGGAGTAATAGATCGGAGAACTAGATGTGTCTATATAAGCAACCCACTCCAGTCCTTTTCCAGGAGCCTGTCTGACCCAGTTCATAGCATAGCTGCTGAATGTGAATCCAGAGCCTGTACAGGTCAATCTGTGAGATTCTCCAGTCCTTTTAACCACTGGTTCAGATTCTGTCAGAGTCTGACCATCAACACCTGTAAGAAAAAAAAAAAATCACATAAATGTTGTGTGTACACAATTAAGGACTAAATATATAAAATCAATCAAGATCATCATCAAGATCTTCACCTGCCCAGCAGATAGTTAACAGCAGCAGTCCTGTCCTATAGTCCATCATGTTAAACTGTGTGTCCACTGTTCTCTGTCATCCTCTCTGCAGTCAGATAAGTAGAGGTGGAAGACATTTGAGTTTTGCATTGACTCCTCCTCACAGGGAGGAGAGAACAGGGTTGGACTTGGCTTTCAGTTTATTGTTTTGTTAAACTGGAGAATCAATGTTCAGTCCAAATGTCCAGAGGTGTTTTGCTGTAAAATATGTATGTATGAACCACAACCATATTTCCCACATTTATTTTAACAAAGCTTAAAAAAAATGTATTCGGAAATCTGTCACATTTACAAATGTAGGTGTGAAATTCCATAAAATATAATTTATCTTGGGATTATGGCTTCTCAGTATTCCCTTTAAGCATATTGGGCAGCACATGAGCTTGTATGTCTTTTCTGTTTAAATTCACATAATTTATGTTTTGTACTTGTGAATGTGACATAGGTCATTTAGTATGAATAATGCTTTCAAGGGATTCTATAAATTCATTCATTCTATTGTGAATAATTTAACATCCTAAAAATAATAAATATTTATTCATGAGTTTACAGTATTATATAGAAATATAATGTGGATATATGAAAGTGCTTGTGCCAGTGGTGGGGAGAAAACTCAGATATCAAGAAGATCACACTGCTGTTTGTTGTCTGTGGAGGTTTTTGTGCAGCTGAGCTGCAGGATTAGTTGTTCATCCATCTTCAGTCAGTCTCATAAGCACAAGAACACACAGCAGCTCCTTCCGGCTTCCTGCTGTTCATCTTGAGATCTGCCTTATAATCAAGTTAACACAGGACTTTGACTTTCCATCTGATTGGGTGTAAAATGGCGCACGCTCTGCTGCAACAGCACACACTGTGATTCTGCTTTGTTTTCCCCCATCTTCTCCTACTACTGTATCAAAGTATCATCCAGCCCATCCTCATATACTGCTCCTCCTGTTTTTACAACATGCTAACTGTCACCAACCGGACCAATTTCATACACATCACCAACACAGCGGCCAAGATAATCGGACTCCCCACACCCAATCTCACAGAACTAAACAACAGGGCCATCTCACACATTGCAACCACAATAGAACTGGACATTACACACCCACTCAATCAATATCTCACCCCACTGCCTTCTGGACGGAGGTACCGAACATTGAGGTGCAAGAAAGCTTGCTATGGGAAAAGCCTGATCCCTGCAGCTATTGCTGCTTTAAACAAAGGGGCGCGCTGAGTGTGTAACCTGTCATGTATTATTTAATTGATTGTTTGTTTGTTTTTTTTGTTTTTGTTTTGTTTTGTTCTGTAGATTTGTTAATTGTGGATAGCGTGTTTCTTTGTTGATTGTTTGGTTTTGCCTGCAGGTGCAGTGATGTGGACATGAATTTCCCCCTTGGAGGACAATAAATTGAATTGAATTGAATTGAATTGAATTGAATTGAATTGAATTTTGTTTAGGATAAAAAAGTATCAACTCTCACAATATCCAGTTTACATGAGCAGCAGGAGTATTACGCTTTAGTTCAGTCCAGAGTTTAAGTGTCAGTCAGTTAAGATCATTATTTATTTAGGTGCTTACTTCCTCACAGATTGTTATGTTTTGTTTAAAGAAGAAATTCTAAATAAAAATGCAATTCTTTCTAAAGTAAAGTAAAGATGAGTACTGTAAGTTTTTGTACAGCGTTGCTCCTTCCAGTGTCACTGTGAGTCTCGAGCACAATAATAAACAGCAGAATCTTCAGTCTTCAGACTGTTCATCTGCAGATACACCTGCTGTCTGCTGTTGTCTCTGGAGATGGTAAACCGGCCTTGAACTGACTGGGAGTAGTACTTGCCACTACTGTCAGTATAGATCAAAGCAACCCACTCCAGTCCTTTTCCAGGAGCCTGTCTGATCCAGTACATATTATAGCTGCTGAATGAGAATCCAGAGCCTTTACAGGTCAATCTGTGAGATTCTCCAGGCCTTTTAACCACTGGTTCAGATTCTGTCAGAGTCTGACCATCAATACGTGTAAGAAAAAATCACATGACTGTAGTGTGTACACAACAATAGCCTATATATTAAAAAAAGATCAGTGAAGATGTTCACCTGCCCAGCAGATAGTTAACAGCAGCAGTCCTGTCCTATAGTCCATCATGTTAAACTGTGTGTCCACTGTTCTCTGTCATCCTCTCTGCAGTCAGATAAGTAGAGGTGGAAGACATCTGAGTTTTGCATTGACTCCTCCTCACAGGGAGGAGAAAGCTAGACTGGATATATGAAACTGGGGAATTAATGTCCAAGAGTCAACCCTCCAAGTCAGCTGTTTTGATGTTTGGCTAGCATGTTTAATTTATGAAAATGATGTGATGTGAATTGACACATATAGTTAATTTTGGTTTTGGCAAATACTATTGCATAATCCTTTGTATGATTCAGAAAATAATGCAAGACATCATATCCTTGTTTTGAGAGAAAATGTCCTGTCCCTTAGCCCCCTTTATAGTGTGGGAAACTTTAAGTTAAGACCCATGGCACAAATAAACTCAAACAGCACTCAATAAAGAATTCCATCTATTAAAACTGCAGTGGGTGATTTTGATTGTGGTCCTCCCAGTATTAAAAAAAAGCACAAATTAAAACAGAGACATAAAACAATGATATGAAGTCATTAGGAACACATTGCTTCAGAATGTCATGGCTGTAATCAGCAGAATGATTAAATCAATTTAAACAACAGCAGGGGCGGTCCTAGACCATTTGGTGCCCTAGGCGAGCTTTACTGATAGCGCCCCATCCCCACGAGAAAAGAACTCATGTTCAAAGAATTGCACATTTATTTAAACAATGATAATACAAACAATATAACAATATGTGCAAAATAATAAACCTGTTAAATAATAAATATACAAAAAATAAACTTTTAAACATATTTTTAACAGTAGTGCAATATCTGAGAACAAAAAGTGCACACTAAAGAATCAAAACTAAAAATTAAAATAACAATAAAACATTGTGTGCAAAATTAGATACTGTAAAATGCGATTCATATAACCTATTAATCAAAATATAATATACAAAATAAACAAATAAGGTTCAAATTCACCCCAAGTGAATAGAATAATATATTCTACTTCACACTAATATCACACTTCATTCACAATGCAATCTTTCTGGCCTTCCTTGCCGCAAAGTCATCAATAACCTCCTGAGGGTGAGGTTGGCAGGAAGAGCAGCATGCTCTTGTTGTGTCTCTTCTGGTGGCTCTAGGTCCATAAACATAGAGAGAACACACAAGAGCAAATACATTGACTGGATGAGACATGGCACAACATATTGTCATTTTCACGTAAGTCAATACATTTTTATCATCACAAACATTCACTGACACGTTAAACTCACCTGAGGAAACCGGAGCAGCTGAGGTGCATGGCTGTTCCTGGTCTGATGATTCAGCTGCAGGTGGTCCCAAATATTTTAATAGTGAATCTAAAATGATATAACAAACAAGTGTATTATCAACATGGAGTAAATCATTTCCATTTTTCAAATGATATTATTATTAAGTTGCCAAGCATTTTAATTTTGGCATTCTTTTTATATAAATTCACTTAGGATGTGTCCGAAATCACTCACTCATTCCCTACTCCCTAGTCACTACATAGGGAGTCCAACATAGTGGACTATATAGGGAGTAGTGGGTGACACAGCCTTAGTCCCATATGCTCACAGCTCTATGTGCATACCTCTCTGCATAAACATAACTCTACCTGTATATATCATTTATTATTATTATTATTATGCTCAACTTATTTGATTCAATATTCCATCAGTATGTAACTTATACTTATCTCTGTTCATCAGTATATAATATATGCTCATCTTTTGCACCTCTGTCTATAAAGTCCACATGTTGATATCCTCATCTGCATATGAGGCACTGACTCACTCAGCACTTTACTAGTTTGCACTCTGGTTAGATGTAAAACTGTATTTCACGGTACTTGAACTTGAGAGTAAAGTTAAAACTAATCCCAAACTGAATCTAATCTAATTTTGCTATATGGACAGTAATAATAGACTTTTCACATCCACTCAATTTTTTATTTCATAGCACACAATGAGATGCAAAGTGCTAACGTTATATACTGTAGCTAGCATCAAGGTCACGTCAGAATTGTCATTTCTTTTGCTTAAGTTGAATTTATTTTTTATGTCAAAGTATTGTTGTAGATAGAGGGATGGCAAAAACTGTTGAAGAAATAAATAGACATTATCATTTTAATTATAATGTTTTTCTCGCCGCATATTTGGTGCCCCTCACTAGGTGGCGCCCTAGGCAAGCGCCTATGTCGCCTGTAGGAAGGACCGCCACTGCTCAAGCTGCTCAGGAACTGAAACCTGTGTGACAACATGCAAAACACTAAATGAATTAGCTTAGATGCAAACTAAAGTAATTTATAAATTACCTGTTGAAGGCTCATTATCACCACATTTTACAGATATCTGTTTGTAGTTGTTGCACAAATCAATAATAATCAAATATTATGCAGTGTGGCTTATAGTTTGTTTTTGTTGTTGTGTTCTTGGTTTATTATTGTTTAGCTATACTAAGTTTTATTTCCAATTATTTTTTTTTATAGAAAAAAATAAAGAAATTGTAACACATGAAGGCAGAGGTTTATTGGTGCCCACAGAGACCTTTCATCCCTGAATAACTTATTGCATGAAATTATATCTCATAAAATGTAACTTTAAATCCAGTCATAAATCAGTAAATGTCTATGTGTTGTAGCAGTTTGAATTCATGGACCTGAAGACGTTAATTATTTGAGACAGTGCAGGGATATGATATAAATAATATATAAAATACTTCTTGTTTGAGCTCTACCAGCTTAAAAGTACTGTAGGATTTTGTACAGCTGCTCAACCAACTCCAGTCACTGTGGGTGTCGAGCACAATAATAAACAGCAGAATCTTCAGTCTTCAGACTGTTCATCTGCAGATACACCTGCTGTCTGCTGTTGTCTCTGGAGATGGTAAACCGGCCTTTAAATGACTGAGAGTAGTAAGTGCTACTGTCACTATTGATATAAGCAACCCACTCCAGTCCTTTTCCAGGAGCCTGTCTGATCCAAGCATTTGTGTAATGGCTACCAAACCCTGAATATGTACAGGTCAATCTGTGGGACTCTCCAGGCCTTTTAACCACTGGTTCAGACTCAGTCAGTGTTTGACCCTCAGTACCTACAGACAGTTAAACACATCATTAGTTACTGTAATGCAGCCATATTGTCTTTGTATCAGGAGGTTTGTCAGACAAACAATGATTGTTCTTACCTGCACAGTTAATAGACAGGATGAGAAAAACAACCAAATAATCCGGTCTGATCATTGTAAAAGCCAGTTGTCTCTGTCCAGTCTACAGTGTGTATGATTTAGTCTCTGTCCTTCACTCTGCAACACATATGTAGAGATGGAAGAGATCAGAGTTTTGCATTGACTCCTCCTCCTCACAGAGAAACACACCACATCTCACACATCTCTGAAAAAAACAGGATTTAGATCATTTTATATTATAATGATCATTTTTAATGATAATAATGTCCATCAAGTTATTTGACCTGATGTTTATACCAATTGTATTTATTTATGTTGTTCTGCAGCATTTAGTAGTACATCCATATACTGGATATATCATTCATTATAGCGTTAATGTCCAAATACATTCTCAACACCTGCTGGTAAAAATATAATAATAATATAATGGGATCATTATTAACCAATATTATTGTATAGAAAACAATATGTTAAATGTAACATTAAGGAACAGGAAGTCACATAACACAACATCAGCTGTTGTTTTTTATAGTGTGTATGTGTTTGTTAGACTCTCCAGTTTGACTTATCTGACTTTATATCTTCTGCTGCCACCTGTTGGTCTTTGTAAACAAATGTTCTGTGGAGTTTTTGTAAAGCCTCTCTGCTTCCTTTAACCACTGTGAGTCTCTGGCACAGTAATACACAGCAGAGTCCTCTGGCTTTAAGTTGGACAGTCTCAGATACACCATGCTGTTGCTATTATCTCTGGTGATTTCTATTCGTCCTTGCACACTGCTGGCATACATTGTTTTACTTGCATCATAGTAAATGAGCCCCATCCATTCCAGTGCTTTCCCTGCAGGCTGTCTGATCCAGTGCATTCCATACTGACTGAAATCAAATCCAGTTCCCCTGCAGGAAAGACTGAGGGCTTCTTGAGGCTTCTTCAACACTGAAGTGGAGGGAATGGACTCGAGAACCTGGCCATTCAAACCTGCCAAAGAATGAGAATGAGAGAGAAATAAACAGCAGAACATTAAATGTGTGCATTCTCTGATCAGTATTGCAGCATGAAGCAACGTACAGGGCAGACAGAGTGCTGTCAGCAGTACAGACAGTTTGTCCATCATCTTGAGACTGAAGATGTGAACTCAGATGCTGCAGAAGGAAACCCTCTGAAAGCTCTGGATTTGCATTGGCAGTTTGTAAGGGAGGGGCTTATTTGTATAATAGATTTGAAATATATCAAATACATCTCCAAGCTAAAAAATAATTTTTGATTCTTAACTCTGCATATATGGTATATAACACTGTGAACGGGGGTCTTGAGTACATTTAGCTTCAAATAATTATGTACTTTTACTAAAGTAAAACCCTTATTATGAAGTGTTACCTTTATTTTAGTACACAGCCTTTAGAAAATCTTCTTGTAAAGCTGCTCACAGGGGAATTCATTTGTTAAGTTCATTATGACAGATCTACCGTTACAAGTTCTCGGTTTGCAATGAGGGATCAAATATGAGCATCAAAACCATGTGACATGAAATCATGATGAGTCTTGAATGTAAATGAAATCAAAATTGGAAGATATACGGTGCAATGATACTTGATGACAGCCTGGGCGACCTCCTTCAGGCCAGCGAATGAGAGAAACAGCCTAATCTTAATAAAGTGTTTCTTCACCGTAACAGTGAACTGGTGTGGAAATCATTAGTGGTCTGAGGGCTCCTCCTCTGGTGGCTTCATGTCACAAGTGTTCAGGCACTGAGGCGTTTTTGTTCAGGTCTACTGATGGTTTGTGTTATTGTGTCTCTCTGGCACAGTAATACACAGCAGAGTCTTCAGGCTGCACATTCTGTCCGTTTAGAGTCACTGTGTTACTGGAAGAGTCTAAGTCGATACTGAACTTGTTCTTCAGTGAATCTTTGTAATATGAATCTCCAGTATATTTGCCTCCAATCCACTCCAGTCCTTTCCCTGCAGGCTGTCTGATCCAATGTGTGCGATAGCTGCCCAGAGAATAAGAGACCTGACAGGTGATGGTCAGACGTTGACCTGGCTGCACAGTCACAGAGGCTGGCTGTGTCAACTGTTCACACTTCACACCTGTTAAAAAAGAAAATGTTTTGTAACAAATGATCAAGTTATACTGCAAAAGAAGAACTGTTGACTTTGACAAATCCAGGGAGACTCACATCCAGCTGCCAACAGCAGCAGCAGAGCTGCAGAGAACATGGTTTATGTTGAAACTGACGTGCTGTGAACTCCACTGACAGCCTGATGGGAAGTTTTTATAGCTGAGTAACAAGGAAGGTCACTGAGTTTGCATAGAATCAAACATATGAAGCATCAATGTTGGTCTAACTGGAGCCAATAGAAGAGTCTGTTGACTGTTATTATATCTGCAGAGTGAAAACATGCCTGGAAATCACCTCTGCTTTACATATGATATTTTAACTTTATTACACACTCAACTTTAACATTTTTAAAATGAAACTTTACATTTAGAGTTACAGAAATTAAACAACTGTAAACTCTGCTATTAGTATAAACTATTACTGTCTAAATCTTTACTATTAAAACATTTGATATTTTTTTCTATAATTACAAACAATAACCAGGATAATTATTCTCAATATGAATATTAACATGAGTCATGGATGATGGAAAACATATTCATTCAAATCCACATTGCATAACCATGATGACACACTTTGAATATGACGTGAGCTGTTTTCCTGAAAGAATTAATTTACTGTCAGCACCTCCTTCATCACATTCATTGTTAACTTCAAACGTACAGTATGAGGATAATAAAAAACAAAATGGCTGTTGTAATATCGCAGCATTTATCTATTCATTAATTAACTCACTGACTGTACTTACTGACTGTATCTGCTTCAAACAGAAATACAGTGACAGCAGTGAGGACCATGTAAATAATATGAGAACTGTCTGCAGCTTTGCATTAAAGACATTTAACAGTTTCCATGTTTGCAGATGTTTGAAGACGACTTAGAGCCTCGAGAGGAAAACAGCTGCTCAGGAACTGAAACCGGTGAGACAAAATGCAGAAAAATATAAACCTTTGGTAGTTTGTGCAGTTATAACTGTGTGTATTTATCATCACATTTTACTTTCATGTGCAGTTGGGTCAGAAATATGTAGCAATCCACCATTTTCTTTTTACAAATTCAGCTGTTTTATTGCAGTAAATTGTCAATATTCTCTCCACAACTTTTAGATATTTCTCTGCAGTTATTATTTAATTCCTATATGCTTTCTTGAGATATAACATATTTTTATATAAAGTATTTATTTCCATACACAATATATGTATTAAAGTAAACGCATTTTGTTTCCACCACTTTCTTGCTGTCTCTCATAAATGGTTATAATGAAACAACTGAATGTGATGGAAACAATTATGAGTACTATGAATACTTAATGCTAAGGCTCCACCAGCCTGAAAGATGAGTACTGTAGGATTTTGTACAGCTGCTCAACCAACTCCAGTCACTGTGAGTCTCGAGCACAATAATAAACAGCAGAATCTTCAGTCTTCAGACTGTTCATCTGCAGATACACCTGCTGTCTTCTGTTGTCTCTGGAGATGGTAAACCGGCCTCGAACTGACTGAGAGTGGTAAGTGGTGCTGTCAGTAGCAGCAGCGGCAACCCACTCCAGTCCTTTTCCAGGAGCCTGTCTGACCCAGTTCATCCAGTGGCTGCTGAATGACAATCCAGAGGTTGTACAGGTCAATCTGTGAGATTCTCCAGGCCTTTTAACCACTGGTTCAGATTCTGTCAGAGTCTGACCATCAACACCTGTCAAGAAGATACAAATCATGTGAAATAAGCAGATGACATAAATTAAAGCTATATAGAACATCAGTGAAGATGTTCACCTGCCCAGCAGATAGTTAACAGCAGCAGTCCTGTCCTATAGTCCATCATGTTAAACTGTGTGTCCACTGTTCTCTGTCATCCTCTCTGCAGTCAGATAAGTAGAGGTGGAAGACATCTGAGTTTTGCATTAACTCCTCCTCACAGTGTGGAGAGAACAGTGTTCATGTCACTTGCCTGACTTGTCTGGTGAAACTAAACTGAATGTTTAATGACGAGGAAGCATCCATCCAAGTTGGTCAAATTTTCAAAGATAGTCTGAAACCTTTCAAATTGAGTAAGTTGTTCATCAACGTTAACACAGCAGCCAAATAACAGCACACAGTCACACATCAGACAGAAGCAGCACTTCCTTTCAGGCTGTGGACTTATAATAGCATAAGATCTGTGCCCATGACCAATAAAATAAACTGCTACACCACAGAGACAGAGACTGTAAATAGATTACCTGGAATTATTTAACCTCAGTCCAATGATTAATTTATCTCTGTTCCAGAGAAAGCATGAAGAAGGTTTAATCTGTGTGCTGACCAGAGTGGTCTGTAGGATGAGATTCACTTTGGGAAATGGGTCACTGTGGCCTTAATGTCCATATGTGTATATGTAAGTGTATGAAATTAACCAACATTCTTTGACATCTGACATTAAAACTAAACAGTCACATTTCACCTCCAAGAGGAAAGATTATTTGATCAATGAAGGAGTGATGACCTCTGCCAGCTAGAAGGTCTGATGAAGCTACAAGAACAAGACCAGCAGCTGTTTCTACCGAGCAAACTGGGGTTACTGTTGCTGCCACTGATTTTGACTGAACTTTGATGGACACTTTAAACTGGTGCAGAATGAATGATTTTGTTTTTGAGATTTTGGTGACAACACGTTGCACTGGTCTAAGTAACTAGTCCCTTGTCCCTTGTGTCTAAATCACTGGCATGTTAAAAGATTTTTTTTGTTAATAACTATTTTTCTCACTATGAAGATTTAACACAATAAAGAGCCCTGTAACCCCACCCCTGACTTAACGGTTTCATCATAAATGCATCATGACATTTGTGTGCTGGTCCACTTTTATTTTTTGCCCCTGCACCTCAAACAGCCTGAGCCGCAGGAGTTGCTGATGATGTTTGTAATGAGGGAAGAGTTTGCATAGAGCTCCCTCTAGAGGTTTAAAAAGGGAAGATGGAACACAGATTATTTTAAAACAGGGTTTATTTCTCCAAGAGAAAATCCAATTAATGATTAGATGGTGTTTATGGATGTCAATGATGAATTTGAAAGTTTATTGTGTTTTTTTGTTATTGTTTTTCACTTTGCACAAAAATGGTACAAAACTTTTTTCTACTCTAAGCATCAACATAAAAGAACACTGGCACAAAAATTATAAAATTAAAAATATATCCTGAGACTCTCTTTATTTATATCTCTCATTGTTGATGTGTGTGTTATTGAGTCACATGGTTTCTATGTATTTGTGCGAATATCCAGAGACCTGACAGGTGATGGTCAAAGACTGTCCAGGCTGCACAACCATTGAGTCTGACTGGATGAGATCAATACTGTTCCAACTGTGGAAACAGAAATCAACATTATCTCCATCATTCATCTGACTATTCAGTGTTTCTAATGTGTTTATTAGTGTGAATCCACTGAAAGCTCCTCACAGGATCCAGCTGCCAGCAGCAGTATCAGAGCTACAGAGAACATGTTGATGTTGAAGCTGAACTGATGTGAGCTCTTCTGTCCTCTCATTGACACACACACACTTCACTTCCTTATGAGCAACACACAAGGAGGCTCATTTACATCCTGATGACAGTAAATCAGCTGACTAATGTGTGTTTAAATAATTCAACATTAGGATGAAATGTTCAGGCATTTGTCCTCATCTCACACAGACAGAAGGTGGAACGTCTTCTATTTTCTTCATCTCTGACAAACACACTATAGACTATTGATTCACTATTGACTCCAGTTTGAAGAATTAACATCTCCATTAAGTTGTGTAAATGATAATGATCTATTAGTTAATTAAGTAGTCAAAGCTTTGAATTGTGTTATGAGCATTTATTTTGAAACATAGAAAACAAGAAAGTATCTTTATTATTTAAAACAGAACTTAATATTAAAGTTGGTTCATTCTTAACAAATCATCTAACACAAGTCAACATTCACATTTACACTCAGATCAACAGAATATTTATTGTTCCCAGTCTCAACTACATATGTGAGAACATTAGAGCTTCCACTGTTGTGCTGTCTAGCTTTTTTGTGAGGAAATGATTGTTACAGTAAGAGATTTTAATGTGTTTGAATGGTTATTGTTGTTTGTTTAATGATCGTCAGAGTATAAAAACAGTATGTTAGGATGAGGGTTAATATGACTGAAATATACATGTAGTATTTTTGTGATAGTTGTGCTGCCTTTGATCAGTGAGGAACTGATCATTAAAACATTTTATTTGTTTAAAGGTTATTAATGTTAATAATTGTTTGTTTAATCTTTCAGTTTTCATGATTTTCTTAAAAACAACAACAAAAGATAAAGTAACAAAATAATTATTTCTCATAGTCCTTCAGTCCAGTGAGGATGAGTACTGTAAGTTTTTGTACAGCGTTCCTCCTTCCTGTGTCACTGTGAGTGTCGAGCACAATAATAAACAGCAGAATCTTCAGTCTTCAGACTGTTCATCTGCAGATACACCTGCTGTCTGCTGTTGTCTCTGGAGATGGTAAACCGGCCTTGAACTGACTGAGAGTAGTATTTGGTGCTACCACCATTATCATTCCAGGCAATCCACTCCAGTCCTTTTCCAGGAGCCTGTCTGACCCAGGCCATATAATAGCTGCTTAATGTGAATCCAGAGGCTGTACAGGTCAATCTGTGAGATTCTCCAGGCCTTTTAACCACTGGTTCAGATTCTGTCAGAGTCTGACCATCAACACCTGTCAAGACAAAAACAAATATAAAGTGGTTAGTTGCTTTAAGCTGGAGGCATTTTGAAGACAACTTCAAATAAAGATCAGTGAAGATGTTCACCTGCCCATCAGATAGTTAACAGCAGCAGTCCTGTCCTATAGTCCATCATGTTAAACTGTGTGTCCACTGTTCTCTGTCATCCTCTCTGCAGTCAGATAAGTAGAGGTGGAAGAGATCCGAGTTTTGCATTGACTCCTCCTCACAGGGAGGAGAGAGCTGAGTTGGACTTGGCTTTCAGTTTATTGTTTTGTTAAACTGGAGAGTCGATGTTCAGTCCAAATGTCCAGACATGTTTCCTCACAGGGAGGAGAGAACCAGATTGGACTGGTGACATTGCTTTGCATTCAGTGCGATGTCACCTACAAATAATAGAATAGTGCAGCAGTATGTAAATAAAAGTTATAAATATTTTCATTTGAAAATTGTTTTCATTACATTTAGTATATAAATCACCTTGTAGGCTTGGTTTGAGACAAATTCAATGTCTAAAAACTGTTCCAATTCAAGACTAATTTCAAATTAAAATGCGTGAATCAAATTTATTTGAATCCACCTCTCAGTGTACATTATAATTGTATGAGTGAAATTATGAGAATTTGAAACTACTCAGGTCAGGTTTGGTTCAATAATTAATATGTCACAGTTAGAAGCAGGATCCTGACAATGCAAGGGTTTAAAAACAGTAAAATTTAGTCAGTTAACCTATGCAGCACTAATATGCGTACAGAAGGAGCATTATAATCACTACTTATGTATAGCAAAGATGTTAAATGTCCCATGGGTTGTATGATGATGTTGTATGTTGACATCACAGATCATTTCTCCCATAAAAATATGTTACTGGTTCTGTCGTTATGCAGGTCTGTTGGTGGTTTGTATCACTGTGGGCAGACGTACACAGTAATACACAGCTGTGTCCTCAGGCTGCACATTCTGTCCTGTTAGAGTCACTGAGCTATTAGAAGTGTGTGTGTTGTAAAGGAACTTGTTCTTCAGAGCATTGTTTTGGAAAAACTATCCTCTTCCCCACCAAAGTAAAATCCATTGCATTGATTTTCCTTCACACTGTCTGATCCACCTGTTGCATAGCTGGTATCAGTCAGAGAATAACCAGAGACCTGACAGGTGATGGTCAAAGACTGTCCAGGCTGCACAACCATTGAGTCTGGCTGGATGAGATCAATACTGTTCACACCTGTGGAAACAGAAATCAACATTATCTCCATCATTCATCTGACTATTCAGTGTTTCTAATGTGTTTATTAGTGTGAATCCAGTGAAAGCTCCTCACAGGATCCAGCTGCCAGCAGCAGTATCAGAGCTACAGAGAACATGTTGATGTTGAAGCTGAACTGATGTGAGTTCTTCTGTCTTCTCACTGACACATGCACACACACACACACACACACACACACACACACACACACACACACACACACACAATTCACTTCTTTATGAGCAACACACAAGGAGGCTTATTTACATAGCGAAAGTAAATCAGCTCACTCTAGTATTTAAATGAATCAAAAAGAAGAGGAAATTTGGTTTTCATTTTGTTTTTGTGTAATGGTTCTTATACTTAACTGAAATCATTGACGTACATAATTCAGATTGATACTGAAAGCACCATTTTTTATTGACCAAAGACTCCTGATTAACTGACCCCTCCTATTTCAAGGTAATACACTATCACATTAGTAGATGGTGCTCTGGTGCTGCAGTGGATCCATTAGGGAGAGCGTAGCTACAAACTATGGCCTGAGTGAGACACTTTTGGTCCTCTCTCTATCAATCCACAGATACTGTAAATGTCCTTTTCTGTCTTTAGCTTGAATCAGTATGTAATGTGAATATAGCATATATTGTTTTGTAATGTTGTAACATGATTTTGAGGTGTGTATTAAGTGTAATAAATTTCAAGATTCAAGATTCAAGAACTTTATTTGCCATTTGTGCTTGCACACATAGGAACTCTTGTGCGGTTATTTGTTCAGAGAGTCAAGTCAAGTTAAAAAGACACAAGAAAGACACATAAATCTATAAAAACATATACTTATCTAGAAATAAAAAAGAAAGTGCATAAAACCCTATAAAAAGGGAAAGTGAGAGCATTGTACATTGCACAAAACCCTATATAGAAGTGTAAGTTGCATTGTAAATTGCACAGGTATATTGCACAGGCCCAGGAGACAATATCATATAATATAATATAATATAATATAATATAACATGCAATGAGGTAGGTTAGGACATCAGTTCATTTTGTTTTGGCCAAGAGTCTCACTGGCACAGTGAAGAAGCTCTTAAAAAAGCGTGTTCTGTTTGTGGTGATGCTGTCCGCTCGTCTGTGCCTGAGGTTGTATGTGTAGTTTTTGTGTTTGAGCAGGGAGTGAGCTGGATGTAGTGTGTCTCTGATGATTCTCTCTGCTCTTTTTTGACAGCGCTGTGTGTAGATGTGTCCATGGTGGGGTGTTCCGTTCTGATAATCCTCTCTGCAGTCTTTATGACTCTTTGCAGAGCCTTCCTCTCTGTCTGTGTGGTGTTTCCATACCAGACAGTGATGCCTGTGGTGAGGATGCTCTCTATCAGTCCTTTGTAGACCTGGGTGAGAGGGCGACAGTGCAGACCAGCTTTTCTGAGCAGCCTGATGAAATACAGTCTCTGCTGGGCTTTTTTCACTAAATGTAGTTTTCTAACTAATTGTTCAGATGAGCATCGTCATTCATAGTGGTTGTTTTCATGAAATTCAGTTTTACACAGTAGTTTTGTAGGTGTAAGTAACTGACATTAGCATACTGTAACAGGGTATTAGCCAGCCCGCAGAGAGTAAACTGATGAGTTAGTTTCACTTTCCCGGTCTCTCATTGTAGCGCCATATTGTTAACCTCTGCTAGTATTGAATGAGTGTAATCAGGATTGTTTGTATTAACATGTAAATGACGGGAGGTATTAGAGTAAAGTCAATGTGTGTTTTGAGTTTTATTGTTTTGATACATATTAGTATTTTGAATGAAGCCATTTTTTTGTTTTTTTTGGAATATATGTTAAATAATTTTGGATTCCTGTACACTTATTTTCCTTCAGGTTGAATGTTTTATATAATTTATTGTAGTTTGGTTACAACATTTGTTGTTTAATTTGATAAACATTTTCAACTGAGAAGCCCTTTAACCAGAATGCTTAGAGGAAATGTGACTAGAAATTATTTGCAATAGTGTCGAATAAACAAGTTCCGGCCTGAGCAAACTGCTAATTTTGGTCCTCTCTGTTAGTAATTAGTATTATCTATTATTAATGTGGTGGCTCTTCTTTAAATAAAGCAATCAAAGTATGATCTTGTCTTTCTGTAAGACTTTTAGTCATCCATGGATGGACTCATTTGCAACACTCACATACAGCAGGATGCTAAGGCTCGAATGAGTGAAAAGTCAAAGAGGCGGTGTCACTTCAACACATCTACACATTCCTGAGTTCTGAGGCAAAATTTCTACTGTTTAATAGTGTATAAAAGTGTAATCATTTGTTCACTGTGGAAAAACATACAATAAGTGGTTATAATGTCTACATATTCAAACTGATGAAAACTGTTGCTGTTAGATTAAATTAAAGACTGTTTCTGTCTTCACTGTAACAGTGAACTGGTGTTGAAATCATTAGTGGTCTGAGGGCTCCTCCTCGGGTGGCTTCATGTTACAAGTGTTCAGGCTCAGGGGACTTAGTGCAAGTCAGCTGATGGTTTGTGTACTTGTGGCTCTCTCTCTATCTTGTGGTATGGATTATATTTCTATCATGTCAGAGGGCAGAGGAAGGGGGATGAAAGGCCAGGAATGGCCAACGGGCTGGCAGTTCAAGTTGCCAGTTGCAGGGTCTATCAGCACAGTGAGTGTTTTTGAGGTCTGACAAGAGTTTTTGCCCCAAAATCCCAGAAAATGTATGTTACTGCAGGATTGGTTGTTCAGTCTCACACGCACAAGAACACACAGCAGCTCCTTCAGGCTTCCTGCTGTTCATCTTGAGATCTACTTCCTGTCTGCTGAGAATGCAGAGGTCAGTCAAAAAAAAGGACAATACTGACTGCCACTTGAACTCAGGACTGAACTAAAGCGTAATACTTCTGCTGCTCATGTACACTGGATATTGTGAGAGTTGATACTTTTAAACCAAAGTTCTGCGTTAATTTGATTCAGCAAATTTAGATGCATTGTTCATGCTTTAATGGTTACATGTTCATATTATAGTGTAGTGATATGAGGCACCACTGTCATTTTGAACACAAGCTTCTGCTTCATCACGTCCTCTCTAGCTTATTAGCCAATTGTTGTTCATGTCGAGGGGATAAAAGTAGGCCGTGCCCCTCTTCCTGCCCTCTTGCTTCCTGCCTCTTCGGCCCGCCTAATTCCGGGTCGCTGTGTTCGCCGCTCGCCTCAGAGCACAGATCCGATGTCTCCATCGTGGTCGAGGCGATATGTTGGGGTTGTTTACCACCGCCAACCGGAGCATAGTCTGCTGGTCGCATGATGTGTGGTGGCTGTCTCCCCTGCTACGCCGACCCTCTTCACCCCTCCCCCTAAACAAGCTCAATGTGAAAAAATAATTATGTTTTTCTACAGAAACAGTAACATTTCAAGTAATTCCGTTATTGCAAGTCTTACATTTCAATAATATATTGCCATTTTCGCCTATTTCAGTTTCAGCAAGTGCTGTGGCGTTTGTCTCGAGCCACCATGGGCAGTGGCAGGCAAGTGTTATTGTTAGCTACATTAGCTTATTCAGCAAACCAGCTCGAAAACAAAACTTTACATTGTATTGCACGCACAGCAACACCGTGCAATGCATAAATTGGTGACCGGACTAAAGCAGCAATGTAAACAAGTGTGTAGAAGCATTTGAAATCGACATTAAAACGACCAACGTAGTACAAATACGAAGAAAATACATCTTAATATGGCCTCGTTTAGCTCGGTGTACTGTGAGGTACCCCGAGCTGGACGGCTGAAAATCCGACCAAAAGGGGGGGTGTCTCGGTGAAATGGCTGGGGGTTTACAAGACAAATGGATAGCACCATAAGCCTCAGCCCGTAGGCTACCCCCTTCCTTCCCCAGTTGGGCTCCCTTTTTTCTTTTATTTTTTTGTGCCAAACCTTGTGCTCATTTAAATAATAAAATGTTGTATGTGATCATTGAACTCTGTCTCCTGCCCTCCCTGAGTGAACGAACCTGAGTGTCCTTTTGTAAGAGGTGATAATTGACCTTTAGTACAGGTCCTTGGGCCCTAACCCAAGGTGGCGTTGTCGGTAACAAACAAAAAGAGAAAAGATCTTCTGATACCTAACTTAGTAATCCTCCTCATGTCGCCACAATAGGTTTTACCAGAAACCCACCCACCCAAGATTTATTGGTTTGGTTCGTATTCCTCCTTGTTCTTTTCTTCTCTTTTTTGGGGGGTTGCCATCCAACACCACACACACCTTCACTAAACCCTTAAAATATGATGGCGTCATGATCCTGTCCTGTCAGTAAATATTGTTCACTCTTAATGAAGTCTCTTCTGATTGAAATGAAGCTGAGAAGTTCAATCAGGAAGACTATGCTGCTCATTTGTTTACATTTCTCTCTCTCTCTTCTCCTGCTTTCTCTGTAATCAGAAACTTAACTCAGTTGGTTTACTCAGTTAAACCAAACAGATTTCCACCATCTCCATCAGCCAATCATATTGTTGGTATCAAACTTTAAATATGTTCTCAGGTTGTGAGAAAACCCAGATGTTATTAAGATTACATTGTTACTTATCGTCTGTGGAGGTTTTTGTTAAGCTGCTCCACTGTCTTCAGTCACAAAAATATATATTGATAATATAATTGCGCAAAACTAATTAATATAAATATAATTCCAACCAGACAGGCATAGTGTGGTTGTAAAATCTGGAGAGGTGCCGTAACAATTACAATGGTAGTAGCGAGAGACAGTAAAAGTTTACGTATCAGGATTATTGCTTCCTTCTTTGTATCAGGATCAGTGTTTTAGTTTAATAATAAAGCAAAGTCTATCTTAGGTTTTGGGTTTGCTTCCCGATTCTGAATTTTGTTCTAATATTAGTGTGAGCCGTGCTAAGGGTGGATAAATTAAAACACAAGTGCCGACAACGCCACCTAGGTTTAACTGAGGCCTAGGACCTCTTAGGATCACCAAATTAAAGTTAGGGTAAACAGGTTCTTTTATGTCGGGGAGAGCAGTAAACAGTGTTATTTTTAAAACAATGAGTACAGCCAGTGGAACACAGTTGAACACAATTTATTTTAAAATAAGTAAAAACAACTAAAAGCTCTACCTTCAAATAAACTAAACAAAGAACACAAACAACTAAAACCCAGCTAAAATAATGTGGCACGGATGGAGTGGGAAGTCAACAACGGCAGTCGCGGGTCTCTGGTGGCGACCACCTGCTCTTCACCTGGCTCCGCTCTTCGGCAGCCTGTCGAGGGAAACTCAGGGCCAGTCAATGTCCTTTAACAAGGCACAACTTTATATATTACACACTACACAAACACCGGTCTGAAACGGGACTTACGCGGGAGGGAGAAGTTTTACCTTCTCCCAATTATAGCCGCTAACGGTCGGTGTTTGCTCCGGTGTCTCTTCAGGCCTCTTCCAGTGCGATGATCTGCTCTGTCTCTCTGTCTGCTTCCTGCTGTCCGGCCCGTTGTGACCTCCGTGTCCTCCCTCGTGCCCTCTGTGTCCTCCCTCGTGCCCCCGGGTATCTTCCATAGTGTCCTTTTTATCCAAGAACAGTCACTCCCCTCTCTGGGTGCCAGGTGCAAGTCCTTATGCTTGATTAAGGTATGTCTCCGGTGGGGAAGTAAAACCAACGTAACACAAACACACTTCAAAATAAAAGCATGCAATAATAAATAAGACAAAAACACAGCAAATTCAAAGTAAAAGCATGCTTAAATAAAATCAAACTTCCCCCGTGACATCTCCCCACACTTTAAAGTTAGCAGTCCCTGCAACATGTTATGAGTCTCTATAACGGACTGGAGTTTGTCCAAAGTTTACCCTGGTGGAGCATCGTAGGGCACCCTCAGGTTCCACATTCACAGGCGGTATGGCTACCGGTGCTGGAAGGAACCCGTAGATCATGGGCTGAATGGGTCCCTGCATCTGGACAACCGGCTCAGTGGTTGGTAGCGGGACTTCGGTTGGGGGTACTGTACACACCTTAAGTGAGTTCCTATGGATATTTTGTATTCTGCCACCCTTCTCTGGCTGAATCTTGTACACAACCCCTGTATCCCCCACCTGCTCCAACACCACCCATGGCTCTGGGTCCCACCAAGTACACAACTTTCCTGCCCCTCGTCTGTTCCTATCTCGCACCCACACCCTTTCCCCCGGTAAAAGTGGTAACGCTTTGGCCCTCTTGTCATAGTGCTGCTTGTTCTGGGTGGCTGCACTCTCTATTCTTTGTTTAGCCAGGCTATAAGCTAAGGACAGTTTCTGCTGGTGGTCTTGTACCCACCCACCTACATCGTGCCTCATCTGTTGGGGACCTACACCTAATCCTACATCAACAGGAAGTCGCAGGTGTCGCCCAAACATGAGGAAGGAAGGGGTATACCCAGTCGCACTGTGTGTGGTGTTATTATAGGCGTGTGTCAGTTCGGGCAGATAGTCGGGCCAGTGAAATTGCTTAGACGTCTCTAAAGAGCGGAGCATATTTAACAAGGTCTGATTAAAACGCTCTGCACTGCCATTTCCTGCGGGATGGTAGGGAGTTGTGCGGCTTTTAGTTATACCATAGGTATCACAAAATTGTTTCATAAGTGCAGATTCGAAATTAGGTCCCTGGTCAGAATGGAAACGGGCGGGGCAACCAAATGGTTGGATCACATGGGTCCACAGGGCCTTTACTGTAGTCTGAGCTGTTTGATCTCGAGTGGGAATAGCCCAAGAAAAACGGGTAAACAGATCAGTAGCAACAAGAATGTTCTGGTAGGTGTCTGTGGGCCGACCTAAGGACAAAAGTCCAACCCCACCACTTCTAAGGGGTAGGATACTGTGAATGGATTTAGGGGGCCTTAGGCTCCACCCTGTCTCGCTGCAGGTTACAGGCAACACAACCCTGCTGCAACTGACGTACCTCCCTCTCCATATCAGGCCAATAGAACCGCTGACGGATCCGGTTTAGGGTTCTCTCCACACCAGCATGGGCAGCGGCTTCATGGATCCTCTTCCAAACTTCTTGGCTCCTAGATTCTGGACACACAATCTGGAAACACACTTCGTGTGTGTGCGGGTCAATCATTTTACGACACAGTATTTTGCTTTTAACCTGAAGTTTTCGCTTTTGTTGCAACAGTCTCTGGGCTCTAAGGGACAATGTCAGGCGCTCTGGTCTCGTCGGTATCATTTGGGTTTCCACATACCTCTTAATGATTTGAAGGTCCGCATCACCAGCTTGTGCCTCCTCCCACTCTCTGCCTGTCCACTCCTCTTCACCTCCCTCAGGGGTCAGTTCAATGGCTGCCGTGACTGGAACGGTTTCCAGCTCAAGGTTTTCACATGAGGCATCTGCAGTCAGTGGGTTAATTGGGAACCGAGACAGGGCATCTGCATTTACATTACTTTTACCTGAGCGGTACTTGATGTCATAATCGAAGGAGGCAAGCTGTGCGACCCAGCGCTGTTCCACGGCACCCAGGCGAGCTGTCTGTAAGTGGGCCACAGGGTTATTGTCAGTGTACACCGTGAATCGGGCTCCAGTCAGATAGTCTTTAAATTTCTCGGTTACTGCCCACTTAAGAGCCAGGAGCTCTAGTTTGAAAGAGCTATAATTTGCATCATTCCGCTCTGTTGGGTGTAGGCTGCGACTGGCATAGGCTATCACTCGTTCTCGCCCTTGTTGGACCTGGGCCAAGACTGCTCCCAAACCATGATTACTGGCATCTGTGTAAACGAGGAATGGCAGGGAGTAATCAGCATATGCCAAAACAGGTGTTTGTGTTAAAGCTGCTTTCAGGTGATCAAAGGATGTCTGGCACTCTGAGGACCACTGTACCTTTCGGATTTGCGACTTTTTATCAGCAGGGATGCCTGTCAGCAGTTGGTTGAGGGGGCGTGCAATCTTTGCAAAGCCAGAAACGAAGCGTCTGTAATAGCCAGCTAAGCCAAGGAAGGCTCGTACCTGTCTTACAGTGGTGGGGATGGGCCAGTCTTTTACGGCTGAGATTTTGTCTGGATCAGGACTCACCCCTTTTTGGTCCACCACATGGCCCAGGAATTTCACTTCCTTCTGCAGGAGTTTGCACTTATCCAGGCGCAGTTTCAAGCCATGCCGCCACAGTTTGTTAAACACCTCATCTAGCTGCTGTAGATGGGAGGAAAAGTCAGGTGAATAAATGATAATGTCATCCAAATAAACCAGTAAGGATTCTGACAATTGGCCATTTAAACATTGTTGCATCAGACGTTGGAAGGTAGCTGGCGCATTGCACAGGCCGAAGGGCATACGCTCAAATTCATACAGCCCCAGCGGTGTGGTGAAGGCGGTCTTCTCCTGGTCTTGGGTGTCCATCTCAACTTGCCAATAGCCACTGGCTAAGTCAAGAGTAGAAAACCATTCTGCTCTGGTCAGACTGGTCAAGGTTTCTTCAATCCTGGGCAGGGGAAATGCATCTTTATGAGTTATTGCATTTAACTTCCTGTAATCCACACAGAATCTCCAACTGCCATCTTTTTTCTCACCAGTACTATGGGTGCCGCCCATGGGCTACAGCTCTCTTTAATGACACCTTGCTCCAGCATACCTGAGAGTAGGGATTTCATCTCTTTATACATGGCAGGGGGAAGAGGTCGATGTCGTTCTCGGATAGGTGGTGCATCACCAGTATGGATGCGATGTTGTACCAGGTCTGTACGTCCGAAGTCCTCATTGTGCTGTGCAAACACCTTCTGCCATTTCAGCAGCAGGGCGCGCAGCTCCTCCTGTTGCTGCTCAGACAGATCAGGCCTGTTGGAGAGTTCACTCACCCCTATCGGCAGCTTCTGGTCCTCCTCGTCAACTGCAGCATTTACCAGTGTCACTCCAACAACACAATCACCTTCAAGGGACAGGTTAAGGTCGCAGGCTCCATGTACATCCGCTTCATCCACCCGGGACAGTTTGCCAAGCTTCTGGTACCGATCTAGCATCAAACAGTAGGGGTGTGGGTTAAAAACTCTCACAGGGACTCTGCCATTTCTTATCACTGCTAGGGTCCTGGCCACCCTCACACTGCAAGTCTCAGGCAGCGCTTCAATTAGGGCACAGTAATCTTTTTCCCCCAGGCTCATCCGAGCCCGACCCCACACCAGTACTTCACTCTTTGGGGGAATTTTGATGACCCGTCGGCTGGCTGGCCGCACGTACCCCAACATCCCGTCCTCTGTCATGGTAGCCTCAATGTGTCTGCATGTAGCAAATGCATCCCTCCAAACCCGCTGTCTCTGTAACGTCTGTGGGGGGGGAACAGACCCTCTGGGACATTTAAAAAAAACAGTCCAACAAGCAGTAACAACATTCATTCCAATGATGAGTGGGTGTGTACAGTGTTCATCCTTCACAATCACAATTCCTCTTCCAGGTATCTTAGCACCCTCTAGCTCCAGATCTAATACGGCATAGCTCGTATAAGGGATCTCCAGGCCATTTGCGGCCTGTAACTTAAAAACTATAGGAGCCTTTCCAAGCTTAGCTTGGGTAAAATGTTGCTCAAAGAGGCTTTGCTGCATTAAGGTGACCTGGGACCCCGTGTCTAATAGCCCCGACAGTGTAACTCCTTCAATGTTTACGTCTATAGTTGGACACCTTCCAATAAATGCTTCAGTGGGCCCGTTTTCTTCTGTTGTACTTTCAACCCCTGCCCCTCGGACCTCAGCAGCAGGGAAAGCTAGTTTAAAGCCTGCCGAGCAGTAGTTGGCCTCCTACAAAATCTAGCTATGTGGCCGGCTTGTCTGCATTGGCGGCAAATGGGCCTACCTTGCTCATCCCAGGTGTTCGTCTGGGAAACTGATCGTTGTCGCTCCCTATAGGGCTGTATTAGGGGCTGTGGTGCAATAACAGCTGGTTGAAGGAGCGGTTTAATCTCTCGCAACAGTTCCTGGGTCAGTCCGGTCATCTGAGATTTCACGTCTTCCATGATCTCTCTTTTCAGGGTCTCTCTCCAGCTGGTGTCCTGTGATGGAGGAGGCACATTTGGTTTATACACAGAAGCACAGATTACCTCCGGTTGGGGGTTCCCATGTTCTGTATCAAGCAGCAGCGCCTCCTGTCTGAGTGCAGAAAAAGTTTCATCAGGGTTACGGCGGGCATAGACCTTCAGGGCCTGAGCCAGGGAACTTTCACGCAGCCCCAACAGCAGCTGGTCTCGCAGGACTGTGTCAGGGGGAGTTCCATCAGGGTCATGTTGCCGCAACCTGCAATACAGCTCTCTTAGTCTTAGAATGAATGAGGGCACAGTCTCGTCTGGTCTTTGGACACAACTAAAAAACTGAGACCTTAACACTGGGGCGGGGGTTCTGTCTCCATATAGAGAGTCCAAATACAGAAAGATTTTGCGTACTCTATCCCTTTCGTCATCCTCTAAAACACTGACCTGCCGTTTGGCTTCCCCAGCTAACGCACCCAACACAATGTCAATTTTTCTGGCCTCTGCTAGCTCTTGCGCTCCAAGTAAGCCCTGTATTTGCTCCTTCCAGTCATGATATTTCAGGTCACAATTTGGTCCTTTAAACTTTGGCAGCCAAGGGGCACCAGGATATACAGGCATCATCATATTCACTGTTTTAAAATACACCACACTGCTCTCTGTACCCGATCCTGCCGACAACGCCAAAATGTGAGCCGTGCTAAGGGTGGATAAATTAAAACACAAGTGCCGACAACGCCACCTAGGTTTAACTGAGGCCTAGGACCTCTTAGGATCACCAAATTAAAGTTAGGGTAAACAGGTTCTTTTATGTCGGGGGAGAGCAGTAAACAGTGTTATTTTTAAAACAATGAGTACAGCCAGTGGAACACAGTTGAACACAATTTATTTTAAAATAAGTAAAAACAACTAAAAGCTCTACCTTCAAATAAACTAAACAAAGAACACAAACAACTAAAACCCAGCTAAAATAATGTGGCACGGATGGAGTGGGAAGTCAACAACGGCAGTCGCGGGTCTCTGGTGGCGACCACCTGCTCTTCACCTGGCTCCGCTCTTCGGCAGCCTGTCGAGGGAAACTCAGGGCCAGTCAATGTCCTTTAACAAGGCACAACTTTATATATTACACACTACACAAACACCGGTCTGAAACGGGACTTACGCGGGAGGGAGAAGTTTTACCTTCTCCCAATTATAGCCGCTAACGGTCGGTGTTTGCTCCGGTGTCTCTTCAGGCCTCTTCCAGTGCGATGATCTGCTCTGTCTCTCTGTCTGCTTCCTGCTGTCCGGCCCGTTGTGACCTCCGTGTCCTCCCTCGTGCCCTCTGTGTCCTCCCTCGTGCCCCCCGGGTATCTTCCATAGTGTCCTTTTTATCCAAGAACAGTCACTCCCCCTCTCTGGGTGCCAGGTGTAAGTCCTTATGCTTGATTAAGGTATGTCTCCGGTGGGGAAGTAAAACCAACGTAACACAAACACACTTCAAAATAAAAGCATGCAATAATAAATAAGACAAAAACACAGCAAATTCAAAGTAAAAGCATGCTTAAATAAAATCAAACTTCCCCCGTGACATTAGCACATGCAGTAATTTCCTTAAATGCCAAGAAAAGCAATAATCCTTTGTGGTAGTTACAGTCCGTATGTTCAGTAAAGATGAGTACTGTAGGATTTTGTACAGCTGCTCAACCAACTCCAGTCACTGTGGGTGTCGAGCACAATAATAAACAGCAGAATCTTCAGTCTTCAGACTGTTCATCTGCAGATACACCTGCTGTCTGCTGTTGTCTCTGGAGATGGTAAACCGGCCTTGAACTGACTGAGAGTAGGAGATTAAGTTACTGTCATATCTGATATAAGCGATCCACTCCAGTCCTTTTCCGGGAGCCTGTCTGACCCAGTGCATGCTGTGGTCACTGAATGTGAATCCAGAGGCTGTACAGGTCAATCTGTGAGATTCTCCAGGCCTTTTAACCACTGGTTCAGATTCTGTCAGAGTCTGACCATCAACACCTGTCAAAAGAAGAAAGATATGCATGTCATGTGTTACACTGGCACACGTAAAAATATGTCAACCAAAGATCAGTGAAGATGTTCACCTGCCCAGCAGATAGTTAACAGCAGCAGTCCTGTCCTATAGTCCATCATGTTAAACTGTGTGTCCACTGTTCTCTGTCATCCTCTCTGCAGTCAGATAAGTAGAGGTGGAAGACATCTGAGTTTTGCATTGACTCCTCCTCACAGTGTGGAATAACATTACCATGAAGTTGGCAGAAGACTACTGATTAAGTTACTCATGTGTCCCCTTTACAGTTAATTAAAGGTTTCTGTCTTTACTCTAACAGTGAACTGGTGTTGAAATCATTAGTGGTCTGAGGGCTCCTCCTCTGGTGGCTTCATGTTACTAGTGTTCAGGCTCAGGGGATTTAGTTCAAGTCTACTGATGGTTTGTGTACTTGTGGCTCTCTCTCTCTATCTTGTGGTCTGGATTTTATTTTGTCATGTCAGAGGGCAGAGGGAGGGGAATGAAAGGCCAGGAATGGCCAATGAGCTGGCAGTTCAAGTTGCCAGTTGCAGTGAGAGCTTTTGGGGTCTGACAAGACAGAGTTTTTGCCCAAAAATCCCAGAAAATGTTTGTTACTGAGTTTCTCTCTTCTCTGTTACTAAAAAGGGTTTGCATTGACTCCTCCTCACAGGGAGGAGAGAGCTGGGTTTCAAGGGTTTGAACCAAAATTGAGAAAAAAAACATGCCCTTCATTGACAATCTTTATCTCATGGTGTACAGCATTATATCTTTTTTCACTTTGGTTACATTAGAAAAGAAAAAATCATCCTGTTTACGTTTCAGTGAAAAGATAGCTTCTATTTAAGTTAGAGGTTAGTTATCAGATGTTATTTTCTACCCCATGAATGTTTTCCCCATTCTTCTAGGTATCGGAATACATAAACAGAAATTAATATAAACGTATCATTTGCATCTTGGATTGAGCAAAAATACATATTCTCTATGTCTCTTCTATACTGATACAGACTGCCAGCTGCAGTGGAAGTCAAGTGAGATCTACACAGATAATAAAATACTCTTCCAAAGACATTCCCTCTGTGATTCAATAAACATTCCTTTTTATTAAGTCATCATAGAGTATTGTCTTTATTAATGTTAACATTTAGAATATGTTTATGCTTGAGTCACATAGTTGCTGGGTGTTTGTGCAGGTCTGTTGGTGGTTTGTATCACTGTGGGCCGACGTGCACAGTAATACACAGCTGTGTCCTCAGGCTGCACATTCTGTCCTGTTAGAGTCACTGTTCGAGCAGAAGTGTCTCTGCTGTAACTGAACTTGTTCTTCAGAGCATTGTTTTGATAAAAGTCTCCTCCACCCCACCGATGCCAGATCCATTGCATTGATTTTCCTTCACACTGTCTGATCCAACCTGTTGCATAGCTGTTATCAGTCAGAGAATAACCAGAGACCTGACAGGTGATGGTCAAAGACTGTCCAGGCTGCACAACCATTGAGTCTGACTGGATGAGATCAATACTGTTCACACCTGTGGAAACAGAAATCAACATTACCTCCATCATTCATCTGACTATTCAGTGTTTCTAATGTGTTTATTAGTGTGAATCCACTGAAAGCTCCTCACAGGATCCAGCTGCCAGCAGCAGTATCAGAGCTACAGAGAACATGTTGATGTTGAAGTTGAACTGATGTGAGCTCTTCTGTCCTCTCACTGACACACACACACACACACTTCACTTCCTTATAAGTAACCTTTATTTGCATCTTGAATAATATTTTGAGCTATATTTAAATCAGATGAAGGTATTAAGACATGAGACATGACAGATGATACGATGATATGGTGTGAGGTATGATACAGAGCTTTTTCAGGCAGTCTTCATTGTAGTTAAAATTATGTTGTAATTACAGGAAGGTTTTCTTCTTATTGATGTAGGTGTTGCTGTGAGTCTTGATAAACTGTCCCAACACACTGACAAATACATTTTTATTAATGGAATGTGTTTTATTGATAATTGGCCATCATTTCATAGGAAATAAGTTTGTTTTCAAAGGGCTGACATGCTTCAGTGCTTCTCACACAGGGATCAGTGTTGTTCAGTGTTTGTGCAGCGTTGCAGTCTGGTGTGTCACTGTGGCTCTCGTGTACAATAATAAACTGCAGAGTCTTCTTGTTTCAGACTCCTCACCTCTAAGGACACAAGGTTTTTGGAGGTGTCTTTGGTGATGGAAAACTGGCCTTGGAGACTTTGGGCCAATATTCTGCCAGTTCCGCCATCAATGCGTCCGATCCATTCCAGTCCTTTCCCTGGTTTCTGACGAATCCAGTGCAGCCAAGCCAAAGTAAGTCCTTCCACTTTACAGGACAGAGTGACTGGTTCTCCAGCTCTGCTGACCACTGGCTCTGAGGAGGTGAGGGACTGACCCTGAGCAGCTGAAAGAGACACAGAGTTTAGATGATGGGAAGCCAGCAGACATCCAAAGCTCATTTTCTCCTCCTCAGCTGGACACCGACTTCACTCACCTGAAATGAGAGCCAAGAGGAAGAGACTTTGTACAGCTGTCTTGGTGGGAACTTGACTGCAACTGCAAAGGTTATTATGAAGGATATTTATTGTGGAGGCAGAATGGGTGGGGATTGTGTATCAGTGTGTGAATTTGCATTTTACCAGTCAGACATTTTGGAGTTACAGTGTTGATACATAAAGACTAAATCTGTGAGAGAAGGAGGAGTGCTGGACTCTGAGAGAGAGAGAGTGAGTTAAAAACAGACAGAAAAACCAACAATAAAGATGTTGTTCAGTCTTTCTCCTTTTCTCGGTGTCTTCAGTTCAGTGTGACCTCCAAATTAAATGAACACATGAAGCTGCAGTCACTGTTGATCCAGCACTTCAAATGTTCTATTAGTGTTGTGGTGAAGCAAGCTCACAAAGGGTGTGAGTATAAAACTCTAGTTCAGTCCAGGGTTTGAGTGTCAGTCAGTTGAGATCAGTGAGATAAGCAGATATGAGAGTCTCCTTATAGTGACAGAGGAGAGAGAAAGTTGACACTGACTGCCATCTAGTGTTTTTATAACGGGAAATGCAACATTAGTTTTCACTCTCATGCCAAACTATGTAAACATTAATGTGGCTGAAATGTATACATGTAGAATAATATATTTTTTTATTCATTCATTTGTTCATATCCTTTCTTTAATTCATTTATTTTATTTTGTTCAGTGATTTCAGCAGATTGTTGTTCTGTCATTGGCTGTTTTGTGAGGAAGTGATCATTACAGTAAAACTTTTGTTTGATGGTTATTGTTGTTGGTTGATGATGATCTTTCTCAGAGCCATTTTTCACGGCTTAATTAAAAACTATCTATACATTTCACTGCATGGCTTCCCATGAAATTCTGAATTCAATATAAGATCCTGCTGATTATACAGAAAACACTTCATGACCTTGTCTCCAGTTAAACTTCTGATCACCTCTGTCCCTCATTCCACTTTTTGACCACTCCGATCTTCAAATCTTTCCCCTTTATCCATCCCCTATTCCAACTGCAAGAGAAAAGAGCATCTCTGCTGTTTTAGCTCCCGTCCTCTGGAATCATCTTCCTCAATCACTGAAATGAATCTTTGGACTGTTTAAATTAGCTTCTAGAAACCAATCTCTATGGACAAGGCTATTTATAGATCTCCTGCCCTGTCTTTGTTTTGGGGGGTTTTAGTTTGGTCTCTCTCTTGTTGTCCTTAATTATTTTTTACTTTTAATCCTATTTTTTGTTTATGTATAAAGCTTTAACAATAATCACTTACTTCCTTACATCTATTTTGTGTGTGTAACTGTATATCTTCTTTGTAAATATCATTCAGTCTTATATTATGTTCTGTTTCATAATTTAATTTTAAACATTTTTTTAATTCAGTTGCTTTTAATAGTGTGATCCTGTTTTTTACAATGACAATTAAATGAAACCTTGAAACTATTACAGTTAAGATCTGTGATACTGTAGAAAGTCAATGTTCTCAGTGGTTGTAAATAGAGGAAGTAGTGTTTGTGTGACTGTCCTGTTATTGTCTCTCACTGTGTCTCGTCTGGCACAGTAATACACTGCTGTGTCCTCGGTCTTCAGACTGTTCATCTGTAGATAGAGTTTACTGCTGGAGTCTTCTCTGGAGATGGTGAATCTACCCTGGACTGACTGGGAGTAATAGATCGGAGTACTAGCTGTGCTTATATAAGCAATCCACTCCAGTCCTTTTCCAGGAGCCTGTCTGACCCAGGCCATAGGGTAGCTGCTGAATGTGAATCCAGAGGCTGTACAGGTCAATCTGTGAGATTCTCCAGGCCTTTTAACCACTGGTTCAGATTCAGTCAGAGTCTGACCATCAACACCTGTCAAACCAAGAAAGATATTCATGTCATGTGTTACATTGGCAGTACAAATGAAAATATGTCAAATCAAGATAAGTGAAGTTGTTCACCTGCCCAGCAGATAGTTAACAGCAGCAGTCCTGTCCTATAGTCCATCATGTTAAACTGTGTGTCCACTGTTCTCTGTCATCCTCTCTGCAGTCAGATAAGTAGAGGTGGAAGACATCTGAGTTTTGCATTGACTCCTCCTCACAGTGTGGAACTGGATTTGACTTGGATCTCAGTTGATGTTTGGTGAAACTGCAGAATGAATGTTTACTGTACATTAGTCATTCCTCCAAGAGTCTCTCTTGCATGTTTCAGTATAATTTGTGCAACAGGTTGACAAAACCTGGGTATCAATAATAGTCTGAATACATTTGAGAATATTAATTAAGCATTAAATACAGGAATAACATGTAACTAATTCCATAATTTATATTTCTGATTTGTAAAATACGGTCTATGTATGATATTATTTTTCTATATAGTAATGAACCGTGTTTTATTCCTTTCACTTTTTCAATAATTATCATGTCTGTTTCTCTCTTCACTGTAACAGTGAACTGGTGTTGAAATCATTAGTGGTCTGAGGGCTCAGTGTGTTCAGGCACTGAGGGGTTTTTGTTCAGGTCTACTGATGGTTTGTGTTATTGTGTCTCTCTGGCACAGTAATACACTGCAGAGTCTTCAGGCTTCACATTCTGTCCGTTTAGAGTCACTGTGTTACTGGAAGAGTCTAAGGTGATACTGAACTTGTTCTTCAGTGAATCTTTGTAATATGATGTGTATCCAACAGCTTCCATTCCAATCCACTCCAGTCCTTTCCCTGCAGGCTGTCTGATCCAAGCTGTGTAGCAGCCGCTAACAGAATAAGAGACCTGACAGGTGATGGTCAGACGTTGGCCTGGCTGCACAGTCACAGAGGCTGGCTGTGTCAACTGTTCACACTTCACACCTGTTAAAAAAGAAAATGTTTTGTAACAAATGATCAAGTTATACTGCAAAAGAAGAACTGTTGACTTTGACAAATCCAGAGAGACTCACATCCAGCTGCCAACAGCAGCAGCAGAGCTGCAGAGAACATGGTTTATGTTGAAACTGACGTGCTGTGAACTCCACTGACAGCCTGATGGGAAGTTTTTATAGCTGAGTAACAAGGAAGGTCACTGAGTTTGCATAGAATCAAACATATGAAGCATCAATGTTGGTCTAACTGGAGCCAATAGAAGAGTCTGTTGACTGTTATTATATCTGCAGAGTGAAAACATGCCTGGAAATCACCTCTGCTTTACATATGATATTTTAACTTCATTACACACTCAACTTTAACATTTTTAAAATGAAACTTTACATTTAGAGTTACAGAAATTAAACAACTGTAAACTCTGCTATTAGTATAAACTATTACTGTCTAAATCTTTACTATTAAAACATTTGATAATTTTTTCTATAATTACAAACAATAACCAGGATAATTATTCTCAATATGAATATTAACATGAGTCATGGATGATGGAAAACATATTCATTCAAATCCACATTGCACATACATGAAACTGTACCACACGTTGATTCCTGCCTACAGGGAGTAGTTACCTTTTATCCCAATTAATTATGGGCAATTATATTTGTATTTCCCTTTTCTTTTCCATCAAACTATTTCTCGTGAAACAATGTAAAATGCTATCATACATCAGTAAATGTGTATCATTTTAGGTTCAGAGTATCTCAAAAAATCCCAGGAAATGTTTGTTACTGCAGGATTAGTTGTTCATCCATCTTCAATCAGTCTCACAAGCACAAGAACACACAGCAGCTCCTTCAGGCTTCCTGCTGTTCATCTCGAGATCTACTTCCTGTCTGCTGAGATGAGCCGACGCTAACAGATGGAGCTGCAGTCACTGCTGATGGTGAACACCTTATAGTCAAACTTTAGTGTTCAAATTGTGCTGAATGAAGTTAACACAAGACTTTTGTTTAGGATAGAAAAGTATCAACTATCAAAATATCCAGTGTAAGATAACAAGTTATCTTTATTGTGTTTTTTATATTCTTAATGTTTAATAGGTTTTAATATATTATCAATACATTTTCTAAGGACCAACTTTAAGAACTTTGTATAATGTCTTATTTAAAAAAAAAAATTGTTACATAACATTTTAAATATAGAACAATATATATAAAATAAATATGAAAAAATTAACAATAACAAAATATATACTATGAATACTATTTTCTTTTCTTTTATCTTGATTGGGCTCTACCAATTACTTCAAAACAGTGATTCTCACACACACACACACACACACACACACACACACACACACACACACACACACACACACACACAATTAAGAATAAATTAATGCTGTGCAAAACACAAAAAAAGGTCTCTCCTGGTGACTTTGTGACATATACTGTCTGTAGTAAGTGTAACACTGAACCGAAAAAAGGCCTTAGTCATTATGATGAATGGAGAAGAAGTGTTTTCCATTCATCATAAGTGTTTTACATTGAGCACATCAGTGTTCAACTGGTTCTTATAAATGTCTATTCATATGATGGTTTGTGTGTGTCATTTGAAAACTAAATACCATTTTGAGAAGAAATAATATTGTTTTGAATGTAAAGTTTCATTTTGCAGGAGAATTGAGGGGTTTTGCCCATTGTGTCTGTGTTTTTTGATTTGTGTGTAGAGTTTTGAGAGTATGAGGCATGCTTTCAGAAAATGTGTGTAAACAATCGAGAAAAACTGTAGTAGTACATCCATATACTGGATATATCATGCATTAATATATTCTCAACAGATGCTGTTAACAATTAATAATGAGAACATTATTAACCATCATTACTGTAGAAAGGAATATATTAAATGTAACACTGAGAAACAGGAAGTCACAAACCACAACATCAGCTGTTGTTTTCATAGTGTGTATGTGTTTGTTAGACTCTCCACTTTGAGTTATCTGACTTTATATCTTCTGCTGCCACCTGTTGGTCTTTGTAAACAAATGTTCTGTGGAGTTTTTGTAAAGCCTCTCTGCTTCCTTTAACCACTGTGAGTCTCTGGCACAGTAATACACAGCATAGTCCTCTGGCTTTAAGTTGGACAGTCTCAGATACACCATGCTGTTGCTGTCATCTCTACTGATTTCTACACGTCCTCGCACACTGCTGGCATATGTGTTACTACTGGCATCAGAGAGGCCTCTCCCTATCCATTCCAGTCCTTTTCCTGCAGGTTGTCTGATCCAGCTCATAACACAGCAGCTAAATATGAAGCCAGATCCCCTGCAGGACAGACTGACAGTCTCTCCAGGCTTTTTCACTACTGAACTGGAAGGAATGGACTCCATACTCTGACCTGTACAACCTGATGAGATTAAAGGAGAGAGGAACCACAGAAGAAAGTGAGACAGTCATCTGGGAAGTTTTCTGGTATCACTGACTGACCATCAGTCCATGTTGTCTGATAAAAGATAAAACAGCAAGAAGCAGGAGAACTCACAGGGCAGAGAGAGAGCAACCAGCAGAAGAGTGAGTGTGTTCATCATCCTGAGGCTGGAGATGTGACCTCTGATGCTCCACACAAAGGACAAGAACAGTCAGCAGGACAGAAGTACACTGCACAGAATGAAGATTTGCATCAGGATATCATGTGGAGGGAGGGGCTCATTTACAGACTCTCTGTTAGAGTTTCATTTAGTATAATTTATCATTTGTTAGTTTTTTAATGTATTGTAAAGTAAAGATGAGTGCTGTAGGATTTTGTACAGCTGCTCAACCAACTTCAGTCACTGTGAGTCTCGAGCACAATAATAAACAGCAGAATCTTCAGTCTTCAGACTGTTCATCTGCAGATACACCTGCTGTCTGCTGTTGTCTCTGGAGATGGTAAACCGGCCTTGAACTGACTGAGAGTAGTAGATGCTACCACTGCCAGTGCTGATAAAAGCAATCCACTCCAGTCCTTTTCCAGGAGTCTGTCTGACCCAGTTCATATGATAGCTGCTTAAAGTGAATCCAGAGGCTGTACAGGTCAATCTGTGAGATTCTCCAGGCCTTTTAACCACTGGTTCAGATTCTGTCAGAGTCTGACCATCAACACCTGTCAAAAGAAGAAAGATATGCATGTCATGTGTTACACTGGCACACGTAAAAATATGTCAACCAAAGATCAGTGAAGATGTTCACCTGCCCAGCAGATAGTTAACAGCAGCAGTCCTGTCCTATAGTCCATCATGTTAAACTGTGTGTCCACTGTTCTCTGTCATCCTCTCTGCAGTCAGATAAGTAGAGGTGGAAGACATCTGAGTTTTGCATTGACTCCTCCTCACAGTGTGGAATAACATTACCATGAAGTTGGCAGAAGACTACTGATTAAGTTACTCATGTGTCCCCTTTACAGTTAATTAAAGGTTTCTGTCTTTACTCTAACAGTGAACTGGTGTTGAAATCATTAGTGGTCTGAGGGCTCCTCCTCTGGTGGCTTCATGTTACTAGTGTTCAGGCTCAGGGGATTTAGTTCAAGTCTACTGATGGTTTGTGTACTTGTGGCTCTCTCTCTCTATCTTGTGGTCTGGATTTTATTTTGTCATGTCAGAGGGCAGAGGGAGGGGGAATGAAAGGCCAGGAATGGCCAATGAGCTGGCAGTTCAAGTTGCCAGTTGCAATGAGAGCTTTTGGGGTCTGACAAGACAGAGTTTTTGCCCAAAAATCCCAGAAAATGTTTGTTACTGAGTTTCTCTCTTCTCTGTTACTAAAAAGGGCAATAGTGACTGTAAATTATGTGGAATATTAAATTAAAATTAAGAGAGTCTTCTCATCTTGAGTATCTTGAGAATAACATTTTATCAAATGAGATAAAATAAAAATAAAAACTCGCTCATGGCACAGTAATACACAGCAGAGTCTTCAGGCTGCACATTCTGTCCGTTTAGAGTCACTGTGTTACTGGAAGAGTCTAAGGTGATACTGAACTTGTTCTTCAGTGAATCTTTGTAATATATTGTGGATCCATCTCTGCTTCCAATCCACTCAAGTTCTTTCCCAAAAGAAGAACTGTTGACTTTTCAACCACCGAGAATGTTGCTTTCGATAAGCCAGTGTGTTTACATGTTTTCAATTGATTAACACTTTATATGTGATGTGAGCGGTTTTCCTGACAAATTGTTTTTACTGTCACTATCTCCCATCAGCCAGGATCATGTAAATTGTATGAAACTGCAACGTGATGCTGGTTTGCATAAAGGAGTTTTAATTGTTTCAGTGTTTGCAGATGTTTGAAGACATACAGAGAAAGTTGAAGCCTCAAGAGGAAAACAGCTGCTCAGGAACTGAAACCTGTGTGACAACATACAAAATAATGAAATATTTTAGCGGAGATGAAAATAACTGTAGTTAATTTTTGACATTTTCACAACATTTTACCTTTATCTGTGTGTGACTGTGTCAGAAATAAGTCGAATCAAATTGCATGCAGTGGTTTGTTTAGTTTTTTTGTTCTTAGTTTGTTATAATATTATTATTTTCAAATTAAATAAAAATGTAACAAAATCTTAAGAATTTGTAACATATGACAGGCACAAGTTTATTTCTGATCATGAAGATATGTAGCTACCTTTTATCCCTATAACTACAGTGTATTTCTTGTTTTATTGTATCAAACTGTTAATTGGTCATGCATTGTGAATTTAAATCCAGTCATAAGTCAGTAAATGTATCATTGTGTGGTGTGTTGTATCATTTTGAATTATTTAACCTGAGGACATTAATCAGGTGAGACAGTGCAGGGTCTCCTTTTAGAAACAGAAGAGAGAGAAACTTGACACTGACTGTCGTCCAGTGGTTTTATACCAGAAACTCAACATTATTTTTCACTCTCATATCATCACTGACTTTATATTCCACAATATGTTACTATATTGTGTCTTTATTTTTAGAAATGTTTGGTATTTGTAATATTTCAGCAGATTGTTGTGCTGTCTTTTATCAACAAGTGACCTTTATTGTGTTTCTTATGCGTTTGATATTTAGAAATAATATATGAGGAACAGTTTTTTTGGACTTTGTATAATGCATTGACAATAATTATTATTCACAAAAACATACAGTATGTTAAGATAAAATGTAATGTAGAATATAGAACAATTGATCTAAAAAATAAAATAAACACAATATGAATACTATAAATGCTAAGGCTCCACCAGTCAGTAAAGATGAGTACTGTAGGATTCCTGTGTCATTGTGGCTGTCGAGCACAATAATAAACAGCAGAATCTTCAGTCTTCAGACTGTTCATCTGCAGATACACCTGCTGTCTGCTGTTGTCTCTGGAGATGGTAAACTGGCCTTGAACTGACTGAGAGTAGTATTTGCTGCTACCACTGCCACTGCTGATATAAGAAATCCACTCCAGTCCTTTTCCAGGAGCCTGTCTGACCCAGTGCATCCCGTAGTCACTGAATGTGAATCCAGAGGTTGTACAAGTCAATCTGTGAGATTCTCCAGGCCTTTTAACCACTGGTTCAGATTCTGTCAGAGTCTGACCATCAATATCTGTAAGAAAAAATCACATGACTGTAGTGTGTACACAACTATATATATTAATCAACATCAGTGAAAATGTTCACCTGCCCATCAGATAGTTAACAGCAGCAGTCCTGTCCTATAGTCCATCATGTTAAACTGTGTGTCCACTGTTCTCTGTCATCCTCTCTGCAGTCAGATAAGTAGAGGTGGAAGACATCTGAGTTTTGCATTAACTCCTCCTCACAGGGAGGAGAGAACAGGGTTGGACTTGGCTTTTTGTTTGGTTAAACTGGAGAATCAATGTTCAATCCAAATGTCCAGACGTGTTTTGCTGTAAATTATCTATATATGAAAACCACAAACATATTTCCCACATTTCTTTTGATGGAGCTTAAAAAATTGAATTCAGAAATCTGTCACACTTACAAACAATGTATGTGTGAAATTACAAAACGTATAATTCATCTTGGGATTAAGGCTTCTCAGTATTCCCTTTAAGCATATTGGGCAGCACATGAGGATGTAAGTCTTTTCAAATTAAATTCACAAAATTTATGTTTTGTACTTGTGAATGTGACATAGGTCATTTAGTATGAATAACCCTTTGAAGGGATTCTATTATTGTGAATGATTTAACATCATAAAAATAATTATTTATTCATGAGTTTACAGTACTATATAGAAATATAATGTGGATATATGATAGTGCTTTTGCAGGTGGTGGGGAGAAAACCCAGATATTAAGATCACACTGCTGTTTGTTGTCTGTGGAGGTTTTTGTGCAGCTGCTCCACTGTCTTCAGTCACTGTGTCTCTTCGAGCACAGAAGTAAACAGCAGAATCTTCTGCTGTCAGGCTGTTGACCTCGAGGTACTGAGTGCTGCTGGACACATCTTCAGTCATGATGAAACGACTTTGAAAGGAGCTGGAATAGGTAGGAGAGTTTGAACCTGAATTCATGTCACCGATCCACTCCAGAGCTTTCCCTGGCCTCTGTCGAATCCAGTCAAAATAGCCGCTTGTCATGCTATAACCAGATATGATACATGACATCTTCACTGTCTCTCCAGGTATTTTCACCTCAGAGGGAGTCTGGTCCAGTTTGATCTCACTCCAAACTCCTCTAAGAAAACAAATTGTGATCATTATCCAATGAATCTGTTAATCACCGGTTAGACATTTAGAAAAGATGTAAAGCTGAACTGATTCTCTCACCCTGAATAGTAACGACAAATAATAAACTCCAGATCATTGTATTTTCCATTCTGAGATAAACACTGTAGTTCAGTGCTCTCTGATCTGAGTGTTTCAGTAAATATATAAATCTGTCCCAGTGTTCTTGCTGATGGAGTGTTTATAAGAGAGGAAGAGTTTGCATAGACCTTCCTCTACAGGTTTAAAAAGGGAACATGTGATAGATATATTTTCATACGCTGAGTATCTCTGCAACAGCAGAGAAAACTTCATATTGACTTCAATGATTGTGTAGATACAGTGTTAATACATAAAGACTAAATCTGTGAGAAAGTGTTTGACTGTGACGAGAGAGTGAGTTTAAAACAGAGACACCAACATTAAAGATGTTTTTCAGTCTTTCTCCTTTTTCTGTGTGTTTGTCAGTTTTCACATTTCCATTTTTGAGAGACAGAGAGTAAGAATATGTTGTCTCATACACTTTTATTTCAAAACTGATCCTCATCTCAGTGAAGTGGATTACTGCTGAGAGAGGAAACATGTGGAAGTAAGACATTTTCCTTCAAGAACTTAGGAAGTGAATGTTTGTCTTATTGCAGTAACACTTATTCATTCAACTTTCAACAAACACAAGAATAAACAGCAGCTCCTTCAGTCTTTATTTTGAAACATCTTTGAAATGGTGATCTACAACTATAAATGAACACATGAAGCTGCAGTCACTGCTGATCCAGCACTTCAAATGTTCTATTAGTGTTGTGGTGAAGCGAGCTCACAAAGGGTGTGAGTATAAAACTCTAGTTCAGTCCAGGGTTTGAGTGTCAGTCAGTTGAGATCAGTGAGATAAGCAGATATGAGAGTCTCCTTATAGTGACAGAGGAGAGAGAAACTTAATCCCCAAATAATAATTTTCTGTTTCTTTTCAGATGACATTTACGGGACAACTATATGTTTTAAAAGAAAGTTAACATTTTTATGGCTCTCTCTTGTAGTAGTTTATTCTTGGCTCCCCATGGACCCCAGTCAGTACTCCTGATATGTCCAGATGAGGGTTAATATGCCTGACATGTGTAAATATAGTATTTATTTGATACATTTTTCAGATTATTGTGCTGCCCTTGGCTGTTTTGTGAGGAACTGATCATTAAAACATTTTATGTTATTAATGATTTATTTTGGTGGTAATAATAATCTTTCAGTTTTCAAAACAACAACAACAAAAGTAAAAGCCCAGTAAAGATAAGTACTGGAGGTTTTTGTATGCCGTTGGTCCTTCCTGTGTCACTGTGAGTCTCGAGCACAATAATAAACAGCAGAATCTTCAGTCTTCAGACTGTTCATCTGCAGATACAGCTGCTGTCTGCTGTTGTCTCTGGAGATGATAAACCGGCCTAGAACTGACTGAGAGTAGTAGATGTTGCTACTGTCATAAATACCAGCAACCAACTCCAGTCCTTTTCCTGGAGCCTGTCTGACCCAGGCCATCCAGTAGCTGCTGAATGTGAATCCAGAGGCTGTACAGGTCAATCTGTGAGATTCTCCAGGCCTTTTAACCACTGGTTCAGATTCTGTCAGAGTCTGACCATCAACACCTGTCAAACCAAGAAAGATGCATGTCATATGTTACGTTGGCAGCACACATAAAAATATGTCAAATCAACATCAGTGAAGTTGTTCACCTGCCCAGCAGATAGTTAACAGCAGCAGTCCTGTCCTATAGTCCATCATTAAAACTTAAACTGTGTGTCCACTGTTCTCTGTCATCCTCTCTGCAGTCAGATAAGTAGAGGTGGAAGACATCTGAGTTTTGCATTGACTCCTCCTCACAGCGAGGAGAAAATTCAGTCACATAATATATAAATTTAGATAGCTGATGTGGTCATCGAAGGAACAATAATCAACTATAATACTATAGATATATCACAGAAGAGAAATATGTATTATATATATGCAATATATGTAGAGAAAGGTTTATACTGATAGTTTAAAGCATTCAACCAGGGGAAAACTGTGATTTTATTTTTTTTTCTGATCTAATGTTTTTCAGCTTCTTTCTCTTTACAAACTAAATTTAACAAAAAGTAAGTTATGATTTGTATTGAATATGACATTGGCAATGTAGTGTTAAATAATGATTTGAACAACAACCTTTATAATATCATGAAAAAAAAAAATATGTACCCTGTCACTCATATTTGGATTTATATAAGTCTCATGAAGTTGATGTAGGTTGTGTCAGTGTGTTAATGATACTGTGCCTTTTAAGTTTTGTACTTTAATTAATGCTGTAATTACAGGAAGGTTGTCTGATTATAAACGCAGACATAGCTGTGAGTCATGATAAATACTGACAAATATTTTTTTTATGATGAAATATGTTTCATTGGTGATTGGCCATCATTCAGTGGCAAACTGTTTTTTATTTAATAAATATATTTCAGTGATAATCAGTCATTCAGTGGTAAACTGTTGTCAAAGGGCTGACATGCTTCAGTGCTTCTCACACAGGGATCAGTGTTGTTCAGTTTTTGTGCAGCGTTGCAGTCTGGTGTGTCACTGTGGCTCTCGTGCACAATAATAAACTGCAGAGTCTTCTTGTTTCAGACTCCTCACCTCTAAGGACACAAGATTTTTGGAGGTGTCTTTGGTGATGGAAAACTGGCCTTGGAGACTTTGGGCAAATATTGTGCCAGTTCCGCTATCAATGCGTCCGATCCATTCCAGTCCTTTCCCTGGTTTCTGACGAATCCAGTGCAGCCAAGCCAGAGTGAGTCCTTCCACTTTACAGGACAGAGTGACTGGTTCTCCAGCTCTGCTGACCACTGGCTCTGAGGAGGTGAGGGACTGACCCTGAGCAGCTGAAAGAGACACAGAGTTTAGATGATGGGAAGCCAACAGACATCCAAAGCTCATTTTCTCCTCCTCAGCTGGACACCGACTTCACTCACCTGAAATGAGAGCCAAGAGGAAGAGACTTTGTACAGCTGTCATGGTGGGAACTTGGCTGAGTCTGCGACTGCAAAGGTTATTATGAAGGATATATATTGTGCAGCCAGAATGGGTGGGGATTGTGTATCAGTGTGTGAATTTGCATTTTACCAGTCAGACATTTTGGAGTTACAGTGTTGATACATAAAGACTAAATCTGTGAGAGAAGGAGGAGTGCTGGAATCAGAGAGAGAAACAGAAACACCAAAAATAAAGATGTTCAGTCTTTCGCCTTTTCTCAGTATCTTCACTTCAGCGTGAACTGTCTCCTAAAAACTTATTTTGATATTTTGGCTTTCTCCTGACTGAGCGTGTTTTTTTAATATTAAGTATTAAGTATATTTCCTTCTATTATTTAACCTAATGTTATCATTATCCTTGTTTTACTGTAAGTCTTTTTGTAACATTTGAATAAATGTATGAATGCCTCTGTCCAATGCAATATACAAATAATCAAATATTGCTACTGATTATATATCTTCATTAATATTAAAACTTTTTTCAAAGGTCCAGTGTTTAACATTTAGAAGGATCTATTGGCAGAAATGGAACATAATATCCATAGGTGTGTTTTTATTTATGTATAATCACCTGAAAATAAGAATTGTTGTGTTTTTCTTACCTGAGATGCCACTTAATCCCACACATTGGTCGTTTATGATGTCATTTGTGTCATGATATAAGAATATCATTTCACGCATGAATGAATAAACAGTCGCTCTTTCAGTCTTCCAGCTGTTTATCAAAGGGTGTGAGTATAAAACTCTAGTTCAGTCCAGCGTTTGAGTGTCAGTCAGTTGAGATCAGTGAGATAAGCAGATATGAGAGTCTCCTTATAGTGACAGAGGAGAGAGAAACTTGACACTGACTGCTATCTAGTGTTTTTATAACGGGAACTGCAACATTATTTTTCACTCTCATAATTTTGACTTAACCAAATCATATAAACTTTAACCTTAAATCCCACTGATCCAAGAGGTAAAATTGTTGTCATATCTCAAAGGGGCTTTATTCTATCATTCCAATTTTTCATGATTTTATTAATCAATTTTTATTTATTGACTTCATATTATTCATTGTATATATTTATGTTATTTTATGTTATTTTTAACTTAATTTGTGCCATGGGTTCTGATTTAAAGTATCACTTTAGTAATACCCAATATGCCAGTTAACTGTAGCTTTCCCAAAATAATAATTATCTGTTTCTTTTCAGATGACATTAACTGCATAACTAATGTTTTCAAAAGAAAGTTAAAATTTTTCTGGCTGTCTCTTGCAGTAGTCTATTCTTGGCTCCAAAGAGACCCCAGTCAGTACTCCTGATATGTTCGGATGAGGGTTAATCAATATGCCTGAAATGTGTACATGTAATATTTATTTGGTACATTTTTTGATTGAATGATTTCAACTGATTGTTGTGCTGCACTTGGATGTTTTGTGAGGAACTGATCATTAAAACATTTTATTTTTTTAATGATTTATGTTGGTGGTTAATAATAATCTTTCAGTTTTCAAAACAACAACAAAAGAAAAAAGCCCAATAAAGATAAGTACTGGAGGTTTTTGTACAGCGTTGCTCCTTCCTGTGTCACTGTGAGTCTCGAGCACAATAATAAACAGCAGAATCTTCAGTCTTCAGACTGTTCATCTGCAGATACAGCTGCTGTCTGCTGTTGTCTCTGGAGATGGTAAACCGGCCTTGAACTGACTGAGAGTAGTATTTGCTGCTACCACTACCACTGCTGATATAAGCAATCCACTCTAGTCCTTTTCCAGGAGCCTGTCTGATCCAGGCCATCCAGTAGCCAGCAAAGTTAAATCCAGAGGCTGTACAGGTCAATCTGTGAGATTCTCCAGGCCTTTTAACCACTGTTTCAGATTCTGTCAGAGTTTGACCATCAACACCTGTCAAACAAAGAAAGCTGTTCATGTCATGTGTTACATTGGCAGCACAAAATGAAAATATGTCAACTAAAGATCAGTGAAGATGTCTACCTGCCCAGCAGATAGTTAACAGCAGCAGTCCTGTCCTATAGTCCATCATGTTAAACTGTGTGTCCACTGTTCTCTGTCATCCTCTCTGCAGTCAGATAAGTAGAGGTGGAAGACATCTGAGTTTTGCATTGACTCCTCCTCACAGTGTGGAACTGGATTTGACTTGGATCTCAGTTGATGTTTGGTGAAACTGCAGAATGAATGTTTACTGTACATTAGTCATTCCTCCAAGAGTCCCTCTTGCATGTTTCAATATAATTTGTGCAAAACCTGGGTATCAATAATAGTGATAATACATTTAAGAATTTTAATTAGCATTAAATACAGGAATGACATGTAACTTATTCCATAATTTATATTTTTGAGGCAGACTAAGAGGACATGTTTTGTAAAATCCGCTTTATGTTAGATATTATGTTTCTGTATTATAATGAACCATGTTGTATTCCTTTCACTTTTTCAATTATTTTTATTTTATTATTTTATTTTATTTTTAAAACTGCTGAGAACAGTTTTCAGTCAATAGAAATAAATTGTCCACTCAGACATATAAACTCTGTTACCTTGTGTAAAACAAAAGTTGCAGTAAAAACTAAAAGCTTTGTCACTGTCTGCAGTCAGATAATTAAAGGTGGAAGACAACTACATTCTGCATTGACTCCACCTCACAGGGAGGACAGAGTTTTGTCTTTAGTTTGTTGCACTTGAGAAACGATAATGTAGGAGTTGTGACATCAGCCAAATAAATCTGATTCAGGCAAATCTGAATTTAATACTTAATTTGAATTGTCTTCAAGAGTTGAAAAGTTTTTTTTCTGTCATTTTTCAATAACACAAACTAAAACCAGAAACTGTCTATGAGAAACAAATACTATATGATGGTACAATTTAAAAAAATAATTAATGTAAAGTAGAGGACTAGAATAAAAAACAAGAAAATGCCATTTATGATCTGTGGTGTGACTCTTATCTGTATTTGTAACAGTAAAATAACTCTTATTTAGTTCTGTTTATCAGGGAGTAACTGCCCAACACATACAGTGGGTAAGGAAAGTATTCAGACCCCTTTAAATTTTTCACTCTGTTTCATTGCAGCCATTTGCTAAAATCAAAAATTTTCATTTTATTTCTCATTAATGTACACTCAGCACCCCATCTTGACAGAAAAAAAAAAACAGAAATATAGAAATTTTTACAAATTTATTAAAAAAGAAAAACTGAAATATCACATGGTCATAAGTATTCAGACCCTTTGCTCAGTATTGAGTAGAAGCACCCTTTTAGCTAGTACAGCCATGAGTCTTCTTAGGAATGATGCAACAAGTTTTTCACACCTGGATTTGGGGATCCTCTGCCAGTTTTCCTTGCAGATCCTCTCCAGTTCTGTCAGGTTGGATGGTGAACGTTGGTGGACAGCCATTTTCAGATCTCTCCAGAGATGCTAAATTGGGTTTAGGTCAGGGCTCTGGCTGGGCCAGTCAAGAATGGTCAGAGGTTCTGAAGCCACTCCTTTGTTATTTTAGCTGTGTGCTTAGGATCATTGTCTTGTTGGAAGGTGAACCTTCGGCCCAGTCTGAGGTCCTGAGCACTCTGGAAGAGGTTTTCTTCCAGGATATCTCTGTACTTGGCCGCATTCATCTTTCCTTCAATTGCAACCAGTCGTCCTGTCCCTGCAGCTGAAAAACATCCCCATAGCCTGATGCTGCCACCACCATGTTTCACTGTTGGGATTGTATTGGGCAGGTGATGAGCAGTGCCTGGTTTTCGCCACACATACCGCTTAGAATTAACGCCAAAAGTTCAATCTTGGTCTCATCAGACCAGAGAATCTTCTTTCTCATAGTCTGGGAGTCCTTCATGTGTTTTTTGGCAAACTCTATGCGGGCTTTCATATGTCTTGCACTGAGGAGAGGCTTCCGTCGGGCCACTCTGCCATAAAGGCCCGACTGGTGGAGGGCTGCAGTGATAGCTGACTTTGTGGAACTTTCTCCCATCTCCCTACTGCATCTCTGGAGCTCAGCCACAGTGATCTTTGGGTTCTTCTACCTCTCTCACCAAGGCTCTTCTCCCACGATTGCTCAGTTTGGCTGGACGGCCAGGTCTAGGAAGAGTTCTGGTCGTCCCAAAATTCTTCCATTTAAGGATTATGGAGGCCACTGTGCTCTTAGGAACCTTGAGTGCTGCAAAAATTCTTTTGTAACCTTGGCCTGATCTGTGCCTTGCCACAATTCTGTCTCTGAGCTCCTTGGGCAGTTCCTTCGACCTCATGATTCTCATTTGCTCTGACATGCACTGTGAGCTGTAAGGTCTTATATAGACAGGTGTGTGCCTTTCCTAAACAAGTCCAATCAGTTTAATTAAACACAGCTGGACTCCAATGAAGGAGCAGAACCATCTCAAGGAGGATCAGAAGAAATGGACAGCATGTGAGTTAAATATGAGTGTCACAGCAAAGGGTCTGAATACTTATGACCATGTGATATTTCAGTTTTTCTTTTTTAATAAATTTGCAAAAATTTCTACATTTCTGTTTTTTTCTGTCAAGATGGGGTGCTGAGTGTACATTAATGAGAAATAAAATGAACTTTTTTGATTTTAGCAAATGGCTGCAATGAAACAAAGAGTGAACATTTTAAAGGGGTCTGAATACTTTCCGTACCCACTGTACTCACTCACTGGGAGCATGGCTGATGGTGGCGACTGTATAGTTTAATCACAACCTTATGGAAGTTCTGACAGTTGGTTGAAAGGCACAGTTTCTGAATACTGGCTGTGTGCATTTGTCTGTGGCATCATAGTAAATGAGGCCCCATCCACTCCAGTCCTTTCCCTGCAGGCTGTCTGATCCAAGCTGTGTAGTAGCTGCTAACAGAATAAGAGACCTGACAGGTGATGGTCAGACGTTGACCTGGCTGCACAGTCACAGAGGCTGGCTGTGTCAACTGTTCACACTTCACACCTGTTAGAAAAATGTTTTGTGTCAGGACCAGTGACCAGAACTCAGACGCAGACCAGAGTTGAAGTTTCAATAAAGGTGAATTTATTTGAGTTGCACAAACAGAACGTGGTTTGAGTGGCTGGAGATTCTGATGAGTCAGAGAGTGGGAATGGGGTCCGAGCTCCAGTGCTAGGTCTTGCGGTGCTGGCAGGCAGAACTGGGTCAAGGCTCAGGGTAAGACGGTCTGAGGTGAGACAGGGGAAAGAGCGAGTTAGCAACAGGTATTTCACAAGACTCCAAGAAACTGAGTGCAAGTTCAGGTTGGCTGGCATGTTCTCATACTAGCTGATTCAACAATCCAGCAGGGAATGGAAGGTCGGCCTGGCTTTTAAAGGTGAGTTGATTGTAGGATGAGGAACAGGTGTGCTGGAGTGGTGTGATGAGCCGCAGGTTTGTAGGCAGGAGCTCCAGCGACCACGCCCACCAGTGGCTTCCAGAGCATGAGGGAGAGAGCAAAACACAGAGACGGATGCCAAACCAAAACACACCAAGCACACAGCAGGCACACCAAAAGGGAGAAAAAGAACACAAAAACTACATTCACGCACATACCATGAAGGAGGCCAGGGTCACGGCCGGCGGGTCGTGACAGTTTTGTAACAAATGATCAAGTTATACTGCAAAAGAAGAACTGTTGACTTTGACAAATCCAGAGAGACTCACATCCAGCTGCCAACAGCAGCAGCAGAGCTACAGAGAACATGGTTTATGTTGAAACTGACGTGCTGTGAACTCCACTGACAGCCTGATGGGAAGTTTTTATAGCTGAGTAACAAGGAAGGTCACTGAGTTTGCATAGAATCAAACATATGAAGCATCAATGTTGGTCTAACTGGAGCCAATAGAAGAGTCTGTTATCTGTTATTATATCTGCAGAGTGAAAACATGCCTGGAAATCACCTCTGCTTTACATATGTTATTTTAACTTTATTACACACTCAACTGTAACATTATGAAAATCAGACTTCACATTTAGAGTTACAGAAATTAATCAACTGTAAACTTTTCAAGTGTATTAATGATCAATGTCTATGTGTTTGTATTGTATTAATGTATTAAAACGTGTCAGTTGTATAACTGCAACAACTATATTGATCATTATTGATATTCTTGATGTGAACATAAATCATGGATAATGGAAAATATATTTATTAAAATCAGTATTGTAATAACAATGCTGATGTGCACCTAATGAAACAAAAGAGCAACCAGAATGTTGCTTTCTATGAGCCTTGTTTACAGTGTAAATTAATTACAACAGACTTTGAATATGACACCATATTCCTGATTAAAGTATGAGCACAGCGTTTTACTACAGCATTAGTTTATGCATTTATTCGCTCACATATTGTATTCGCTGCAAACAGAAATAAAGTGACAGCCAGGGTCATGTAAATAGTATGTAAACTTCAGTGTGATGCTGCTGGTTTATATACAAGACTTTGAATGGTTTCAGTGTTTGCAGATGTTTGAAGACATACAGAAAAACTTGGAGCCATCAGCCACTGGAGCTGCTGATGATGTTTGTAATGAGGGAAGAGTTTGCATAGAGCTCCCTCTACATGTTTAAAAAGGGCAGATGGAACACAGATTATCTTAAAATAGAAAATTAAATTAATGATTAGTTGGTGTTTTTGTATTTGGATGACAAACTTGAAGGTTTTTTGTTGTTTTTCTAAACAAAAAGAACAAAACTTGTTTTCTTCTCCAAGCATCAACATACAAGAGCACAAAAAACATGTTTTACTCTGTCATACTCTGGAAAATGTCTGCTGGCTTATCTGTCAAATAATGTTATGAATGTGATATGTTTATGTCACAAGAGGAAACAAATTTCTTAATTCAAAGTAGCTGCAGGACTCTGCATATCATATTCACCTGCTCTCCAAACTCCAGCAAATAAATGAGACTTGTAAACCATAACCACACAAATGCTGTTCATTTTCTCTGAGGAGTGTTTTTAATGAAGCTCTGATCCAAAGATGAGTAC
>NW_026136721.1:20037055-20056254 GCF_905237075.1 Dicentrarchus labrax | reverse complement strand
GTTGAGTAGATATTTGCTTAGTTACAGTCTTACTGTCTATAATAGTCTGGTATATGATCATAAAGGAGATGTTGCTTTCCACAGTTTAAAACAAGCGATGCTCATTATAAGCTGTAATAGTTCAATGTGGTCAGATGGTTTATTGTTTCTGTTAATGGTTACAAACATCACAGACTTCTAACAGGGATCATAGTTTAGTCCAAACTCCCGGAATCTGTGGCGGACTTCCTGAGCTCTGTAACAATCCTTTAAAAGATGCTGTTGTATCTCATTATCATTGTAGTTCATCATTGGACATTTCTTTGTTGTTACATAACAACTCCAAGACACAACAGCTCTAATATTTTGTTTCATACAATCACTATACAAGAAAAATCCTCAACATAAAAGTGAAAAATATAAATTAGCTTGACTGGCTCTCCTCAGATATTTGTTTTCTATAATACATTATGATACATTTTACATTTTATGTCTTCATCAGTGTTGACAGACAGTCTCAAATCAGGTTACATTGTAACAATAATAGAAAACCTCCCTAACATCTGGAGATAATAACAACAACAGTAACAATAATAACCAGGACCTTGCTCTTTAAGGTGAAAGTGTGGTGGCTCTTAAAAGAGCCTTTAGTCGGACACAATCAGACTGCTGACAGCTCACTTTCTTCTTGGGTGCTGCCTTCTGGCTTTGGGCTTTGCAGCCTTTTCGCGGGGCTTTCTTGGCTGCAGGAGCTTTCTTCACCACCTCTTGGGGCTCTTGGTGGCCTTCTTGGCTCTTGGCCACGGCTTAAACTGCCGCCGCGGGTTTCTTGGCCTTCTTCGGGGACTTCTTAGCGGCTGCGGGCTTGGCGGTGGTCGCTGCTTTGGGCTTTTGGCCGCTGCTGTTTCGCCTTTCTTGGCTCCCGCTGCTGCTGCTGCTGCTGCTGCGGGCTTCTTGGCTTTAGGATCGGAGCTTTCTTGACTGCTGCTGCCGGCTTCTTCTTCTTGGCCGCGGGCTCGGCCACGTCTTCTTGCTCATCTCGAAGGGATCCGGAGGCCCCGGTCCCTTGGGCTGGACCAGAGTCCCTTTGGCCACCAGGCCCTTGATGGCGGTCTTGACGCGGGCCTTGTTCTTCTTTTCCACATCGTAGCCTCCGCAGCCAGAGCTCTCTTTGAGGGCGGCCGCAGACACGCCGCTGCGCTCCTTGGATGCGGCCACAGTTTTCGGGATGAGCTCGCTGGACGCTGGGGGGCCGGCCTTCTTCGGTTTGGAAACCTTCTTCTTGGCTGCTTCAGCCGGGGGCGGCGGCGGCGGCGGAGCTGGAGCTACTTCGCCATTGTCAACTTAATGTTGTCTTCCTGCTCGGCGCGATACGACAGTGACACTGAGTGTTGGAGAGTCCGGAGCAGGAGGCTGCCCTTAAACACACCATGAGGACCGTGGAGACTAACCGGCCTCTGCCTCCTGGATGGGGGCTCTACACTTGTGTTTTCTCCTCATCGATAAAACGCTCCAAACTCAATGTGGGACAAGTGCTGGAGGCTGACGGTGAAAGGAGCCGATAGCGGACTTGTGTCTCTTCATATTCAGCTCTTGTAGAGCTCTGATGCTCTCTGCATTTTCTTTGGGGAGCCTCCAAACCTCACATATTCACCGTCCTGAGCGGCGCTTCTCGGCGGCTTTTAACCCTCATTTCCTCTCCGGAAATCATTTCAAATGCATCGCAGCTCCGTCAAAACATCGTTTTCCAGTCGCTCCACATGTTTGTTCACACACTCAAAGTAAAAACAATCGTCTGCTGATGATCACTTTGGGATAAAATCAACTTATTCTGCTCGCAGCAAACACACACCCTGATGATGGCTGAGACTCACGGTCACACACTTCACTCAGAGCTGATCATCGTGGCTGAGTTTCACGGATCAATATATTATTGTTAAAACACTTTTATCACACATTTGTTGACTGCTGATGTTGAAATTGAGGATTTGGACTTTGTTCAATAATATCATAGTAACATCAGTTCAGATTAAAATACTTGTACTTAATCAAATATCTCCAGCAGCATTATTCATGTGATTATTATTATTATTATTATTATTATTATTAGGGAAGTTACACAGACATTCAAAAACAAACTGCATTGTATTTTTACTGCAGGCATAAAACTTTGTCCTCTGGCCTCATGCTGAACTCAATAGTGTTGGTTTACTATCTGAATTATATTTGCCTTCAAGCATGTAGGAGAAACTATGGTAGACTGTGATTGTTTACTAATGAATTTATTCTCTATAAGTGGTGATTTGATTCCTGAAGGGCAGAAAAAGTATAAAACTCCTGATTAAACATAATTCATGATGTTATAAATATTGATGTCCAGTCAGAGACATTTTTTAACATCAGCAGGACTATGAAGAGGAGTTCGTTTAGGTGGCAGGCATTGTGCACAAAGGGACCATGTTTAAATTCAACATCAATGTTTTTTCATCTGTGAGTCTCCATTTGTGAAATGCACTGAAGGCCACAATGCCTATCAGGGACTGTGAACGCTGTTATGCTATCCACATGTTATAGATAAACAGTTGTTGTGTGAGTCCAGAGATACTCTGGAAATAGAGTCAAAACCTTTAAATGTTTAAATCGAGACCTAAAATATTGTAGTGAGGAGATGTGGAGAAGCTCTGTCTCCATCAGGAGGAGCTGCTGTGTCTCATCTTCACTACAATGAATCATGGACATTTATTAGTTTTAATAAAGAAAACGATGAGACTACAGCGTCCACAGGACGTCTGCTAACAGAGATAAGACAACGGACCTCTGTTTTTGTTTGTAACCTCTGTACCTTCTCCATCAGCTATATTCACGAAACCCTCCAACAAAATTGTTATTTTTAAATATAATTTTTACTAGTAAGATGACACCATTTATTTGGAGATGCTTCTGTTCTGACACAAAATGTATATAATAAAGGCCTTATCTTGCTCTCGTCTCTTTTCCCACTCAGAGAGGTCTGCAACCCAGGGAGCTCCTCTGAAATGGCAGGAAGAGGGACATTTTTAACAAAAACAATTGTTAAACGGGATACTTAGATCTACAACCCCTAACCCCCGAAATTCTTTACTCTTGTAAAACTCTTTTGTTACTTGGTTGTTCCCAAACACAGTTTACACACTGTTTGTTTGGTTGTTAGTGGAAATGTCTGCTTACTAAAGCTAAGTGGAAAGAGGGAGGCCGAGGACTAGTGAGCATCAAGGCCACTATCCAGGATGAACATCAAAAATCCAAGAGTACATCAGTAAAATGGGCCACCAAGGATGAACTGCTAAAGTGAATGTCCTGTGCAACAGAAACCCGATAAGAGTGCAGAGGAAGAGGAGCAGACAACCTGAGAGACATGCCCCTACATGGCATGTACCATCACAAATTGAAGAAGTGGCTGATATCGAGAAGACCTACCAATGGCTGGAAAAGGCTGGACTCGTGGACAGCACAGAGGCACTGATCATGGCAGCACAAGAACAGGCCCTAGATACAAGAGTCTACAAGAGGGTAGACTTGACCCAAGGTGCAGACTATGCAAAAGATGCTCCTGAGACAGTCCAGCACATCATAGCAGGGTGTAAGATCGCAGCCGGTTCAGCGTACATTGAGAGCATCACAACCAAGTGGCTGGAATAGTACAGGAACACTGTACCCAGTATGGAATAGAAGTACCCAAACTCACCAAGGGCCGCACCCCACAGAAGGTGGCTGAGAACAACAGGGCCAAGGTGCTGTGGGACTCAATCTCAGACAGACAAACAGGTCCTGGCTAACCAACCAGACATAGTGGTGGTAGACAAGGAGCAGAAGAAAGCTGTGGTGATAGATGTGGCCATACCAGCAGACGCCAACATCAGAAAGAAGGAACACCTAAAAGGTTGAAAAGTACCAAGGGTTGAAAGAACAGCTGGAGCAGATGTGGAAGGTCAAGGCGAGCGTGATCCCCCGCGGGTAGTAGGGAGCACTGGGGGCAGTGACCCCCAAACTGGGGGAGTGGCTCCAACAGATCCCCCAGGAACAACATCAGAAGCCCTTGGTTCAGAAGAACGCAGTCCGAGGAACAGCTAAGATACTAGTGGAGAACCCTCAAACTCCCAGGCCTCTGGTAGAGGACCCGAGCTTGAGGATGACACAGATACCACCCCAAGAGGGTGAGGGGGAAGTTTTTTTTTATATGTAGTAAGGGCTATGTGTTGTTTTGCCTCTTTTCCTCCACATTAAAAAAGGTTTCCCACCCAGAGAAAGAGTTTGCTGATGGCTGTAGATTGATTTGTGTTTTGTTTTTTTCAGATAATCACCACGCCTATAGAGACAAAACCACTATATTGTTTGCTTTTGTACAGAAATTCTCTTTCAGCAATGTCCTAATAATAATAATAATAATTTATTATTATTAATACTCTTAATAATGAGGAAGAATAATAACTTATAATGATGATAATAATTTCAGAATTAGAATCAGAACTTCATTGGATCCCAGGGAAATTTTGTTACAAAGTTATTATTATTGTTATTATTGTACCACATATAAAAAAAATAGAGATAATACTTATATTACAATATTTAACACAATATATAGAATAGAAATGTATGTGCTAGGTATATAATACACACACACATTAATAATAATAATTATATAATTTTATTCTTTATCTTTCTATCTGATTTAATTTCTAAACATTTAAATCTGAAGAAATCTTTAAATTTATTTTTCAGTAATTCCCCAATCGGATTTTAATTAAATTTTATTTCATTTGTATACTGAGCAGGGGCAGGAAGAGGAGCAGGACCATGGTGACAGGTTACAGGAGGGTGAACCTGAACTGTGTCTGACTGGATCATGGGAGGATTAACCTTGTTGGACTTGTTGGATAAAGATAATGGACACTAAGTGTGGCCTTTCGGACCACAAAGGGATCGCTCACTCCACCCCTAACAGTATCTGGCTTTGTGGCCCAGGTTTCCACAGGGCCAGCACTTCAATTACCTGATCTACAGCCTGGCATATGAAGAACTTGTGGCCAGTGTAGATTATATGGCCGCTGTAGGGACCCAAAGAGATTTTAAGTTTGGGATCTGAACTGTATTTAAGCAAACTTTAAACTCTGTACCAGATCCTGAACTTGTCCAGAGGATTAATTGGAGGTTGAAGGATATCAAAGTACTGTTCCAACTCCTCCCCTCTGGTAGGCGCTACAGAGCGCAGTACATCAAAAAACAAACAGACACAGGAACAGTTTCGACCTACATGACATCACACTGACCAACAGTTAATAACCCTGTATAATAACCCTAGGACTCTAATATCCACTGAATCTGAAAACTATTTATTATTTATTTTCCATTTTTGTACTGTATATTCTGCCATGCCCACATACCTCATGTACTTAAAGAAACCTGCACATAAAATATTTATTCCAGAATCCTTTGCACTATTGTATACAAATGTAATTGTTTTTTGTTTGTTTTATATTTGTACATATAAGTCTATGTTTATTTTGTTGAACTTGTTGTTCTGTTTATTTATGTTTATTCTGCGTTTGTACATTGAGAGCAACGTAAAACCGGAGTCAAATTACTTGTATATGTGCAGAAATCTGGCCAATAAAGTGATTCTGATTCTGATGTAAACACCACAGCCTCTCAGGGCACACATTCATACATAGTTACATTTTCTTTCATACACTGAACAAAAATAATTTTGTCATGAAAAGTCTGGGCACCCTAAGAACTCTGCAAAAGCCAAAGTACCTTTAAAATTGTACTAAAGTACAGTTTCAAGAAAAATCCTGATGTGACTGCAGATAAATTAGTAGACATTAATGTAGATTTTGGTCATACTCGTCTTTGTGTCTTTGTTTTCTCCCATAGTATTTTTTTTTTATCTATCTTCATCTTGTAATTGAAATGAATTGGGGAAAACATTTACATTAGTGTTGTGTATGAAATCAAACCAGAGTGATCAACAGACTCAACTGACTCACAGATATCAAACTTTATTGTTCATGACTTATTAAATTAAATGTGTGATTACTCATTTATATGCTGTGTGTGAAAGCTAGAGTAGGCAATGTGTTTCAGAAGCATTTTTGTTTGCATCCCAACAACAATCATTAAATTAAAGCCTTTGAAACAGAAGTCTGGTATCTGGGACTGTTGCAGGTAATAAGCTCAGCCAATCATTTCATTCAGCCCGTCTACCTTCCTACCTGTGCACGCTCATTGAGTGCTGTTCCTGTGACCTGAAATTGTTTCCCTCCGACATCATGAAGGATCTTCCAATTCCTTAGGTTGAAAACCTAATTGATAATATTTAAAACAAAATGTCATTCTCACAGCATTTACTCTGTAGTGTCTGTATGGGGATCTACACATCATATAATAGAAGACAGATACATGGTGAGATATAATGCGCAGTCACATTGTGTGTGATAAATACAATTTACTGCATAATTTAATCTCAAAGTGTTGGGGCATTACACAAAGAAACTGTTTGTTTTTATTAATTTTTCTCTTATGCTGCTCTGTGGTGTATCATTGTGCAGATAAAAATAATGGAAGTAATCATAACAAAAACACAGATCTGTACACATACCCCAATTTAAAATGAATACTCAATGATCCACAACAGTAATAATACTGCTAATGAACACAGTAAGGTTTGGAAATTGTTATTCAGTATGAGGTTCTGTCGACATTTGTATCAGTTTGACAGGTGATCCAGCTGTGCAGTATGTTATAAGTAGCCTAACTGATGTCCTAACCTCGCATGCTGGGAGGAGCTCAGACACAGGGAAAGATAAGATAAGATAAGATGTTCCTTTATTAATCCTCCTTAGGAGAAATTCAAGATTGACACAGCAGCATAGGGCAATGTAGTGCAAAAGAGAGTAAAAAGTGGAAGATATCACAAAATACAATTACAAACTATAATAGAAAAAATAAGACTGTAAATGAAACTATATACACAATGCAATATTCAAGTAGGAATGGTGTGCAAATATATGAGCAGCTTGACTAAAATTAAAGTCTGTCAGTCAGTCTGTGGCTGAAAGTGCTCCTGCCTCAGCTCAGTGTAGAGAGGATGAGAGGGGCTGTCCATGATGGCTTTCAGCTTCCCTCTCATCCTTCTCTCAGTCACTGCCTCCACACTGTCCAGCTACATCCCAACCACTCAGCTGGCCTTCCTCACCAGCTTGCTCAGCTCGGCACCCTTGTCCCGATGCTTCCTCCCCAACAAACAACAGCAAAGAAGAGGACACTGGCCACTTCAGACTGGTGGAACATCAGTAGTAGTTCACAGACACGAAGCAGACAAGCAGGCTGACACGGAGCAGGCAGACCAGAAGAACAGAGCGAGGGAGAGGTCAGAGAGGATAAGGATGAAGATGAAATGGTAGAGAGAGGAGCAGAGAACTCAGACGTGGCCGTTACTCACCATCAGTTCAATAAGCCCAATCAACCAGATCCAAAATTAATTGCTAAACAGTCCTTGTCCAAATATACTCTGAGTTTTCTAACTCAGTGGTACCAGAAATTCCCATGGCTCCATGTGAGTCCTGGTGTTGAGGGTGAATTGTGCTTTTACTGCTCCAAAGCCTTTAACTCTGAGACATCACCTTCTGCCAAGAATGCTGATTCAGCATTAATTTCATCTGGGTTTAAAAATTGGAAAAAAGCCCTTGAGCGATTTACTGTGCATGAGAGATCTGATAGTCATAAGACAGCCATGACAACGCACATCTATGAAGATCGATCAGTACAGGTTCAGCTATCTAGTGTGAGTGTGAAACAGCAAGAGGAAGGGGATGTCTTCAAAATCACTGGTGCTGTGCAGATGTTGGCTAGGCAGGGCTTACCTTTAGGGGCCATGAATGTGGTGAGGGAAATTTTGAACAGGTTCTGACGTACAAATCAGAGGATGACCCCTCTCTAACCAAGTGGTTGACAGGTGGTAGAAAGGATGTATATACTTCAGCTATGGTTCAAAAATGAAATCCTGACTTTATTCAGCAGCGTGATCTTACGTGAAATAGTTAAAAACATCAGATCACTTCCACACCTGCAGTACTCTGTGATGATGGAAGGGACACGAGACGTGTCTGGAAAAGAGCAAGAGGCAGTGTGTTTGAGATATGTTGACAAGGGATTTAGTCCCTCGTGAAGAATTTATTGGTCTTCATGAGGTTTCTTTGACAACAGGAGAAAACCTAGCAAAAGTAGTCATGGATGTTTTGTAGCACCTAAACTTGCCTATCACTGGGTTGCGTGGGCAAGCACATGATGGGGCCGCAAATATGGCTGGCAAATACAATGGAGCACAGGCCATTGTAAGAAAAACACAAACCTATGGCTCCCTGTGTTCATTGTGCTGCCCACTGTGTTAACCTAATTACACAGAGGTCCTGTACTGCCTCAATATTTATCCGGAATTCTCTGGATTGGGTCAATGAGTTAGGAGTGTTGTTTGGGCAGTCAGGGAAACTGAAGGACATATTTAAGGGAATTGCAAGGTCTGAAGAGGGTGAGGGTCCATGTCAAACTATAAGACCTTTGTGTCCAACAAGGTGGACGGTCCGCACGTAGTGCCACCCGCACTGTGCTAAACCAGTACCAGTGCATAATCAAGGCTTTGGCTGAGATGGCAGTGAGTCAGTCTGATGCGGCTAGTAAGGCACAAGGGCTGTATGAGACATTTCAGCAGGGAATTGTTGTCCTTGGTCTTGTGTGTGCTTTGGAGGTCACAGGGGAGTTGGAGGTTTTGATTATGTCCCTCCAGAGCAGAACACAGACCCTGGATAGTATGCTTTCAGCTGTTGACTGTGTTAAGGAAAGTTTCAGCAAAAAGAGAAACACAGAAAGTTTTCAGGCTCTTTACACGAAAGCAACAAGGATGTGTGAGACACTCCATCTCACCCTATTGCCTCTCCTCGTGTCCGTATCCCACCTCAGTGCTTCACAGGTAGTGCTCCTGCACATGTACGTGTCCCCTTCTGACTACTACAGGACTGAATTCTACAAAGGTCTGGATGTTGTTGACATGCAGTTTAGAGAAAGATTTGAGCAGGAGGGAATGCAAATATTAAGGCACCTGGAACTCGTTCTCTTAACTGGAATGATACAAGGTGTTGTCCAACAGTACCCAGAAATCAACCCAGACATCCTCAAAGTTCAGCTTGCATTGTTCAGAATTAACTACAGCTTCCAGTCTAGTACTGAAATTGTTGCTGTTCTTCAAGGGATGACCCCAGAGGTTCGTGGTCTCTTTGACCAAGTCGAAACAGTTGCCCGACTCCTCCTAGTTGAGCCTGTGTCATCAGCAGCCTCCGGAGGCTGAAAACATGGCTACGCAGGACCATGACCCAAACCCGCCTCAACAGTGTTGCTGTGTGCCATGTACATAAAGACAAGCTGGACAAGGTAAACAGAAAAAAGCTTGCTGAACAGTTTGTCTCCTGTAAGGAGGGGAGAAAGAGCACTTTTGGTTCTTTTTAAATGAGAGGTAGTTGATCATATGTTCATTGATCAGTTGGTTGTTGTTGTTGTTGTTGGTTGCACACACACATATATATATATATATATATATATATATATATATTCTTAATATATGTTGTTTGTGTATCTGGAGTTTGTAACAAAAATAATTTCCCCTGGGATTATTAAAGTATTTCTGATTCTGATTCTTTAGCAAGTCTACTGTTGTGTATTTTCACAACAGGGTTTTGACTTATTTTCCATTACTGTCAGTCACATTTGGACATATGGAAGCCCGAAGTTGTCAATGATGATAATAAAATATAAGACAATATTTAATTAAATCAACAAGCTGTGTTAAATATCTATGTGAAATAATTGAGAAAATTGTTCAAACCCAACTAGGAATTCATTTTCAGATACAATTTTTATTTTATTAGTCATGTTTGTTCCAATTTTTTTAAGCCCATTTTTATTTCCTGTTAGTTTGCAGATGTGTTTATCATTTTATACCGAGTGTGTTTTTTCTAGTTTATACTAGTATCTAGTGATACTTTTCTAGTATCACTCATTTAAATGGGAAGCTTTTAATATCTTGTATTTTATACTTTTGTACCCTTCTGTCATGGTATTGATCGTTTATATTGTTAATGAACAAACCACATCCATCCCCGCACTTTTGAAAAGCTTGCTACGCCCCTTTGTGTGATAGTGTTTTGTCATATTTAACAGTAATATATTGATCAGTGAAACTCAGCCACGATGATCAGCTCTGATGTGTGTGTGACCGTGAGTCTCAGCCATCATCAGTGTGTGTTTGCTGCGACCAGAATAAGTTGATTTTATCCCAAAGTGATCATCAGCAGAGGATTGTTTTTACTTTGAGTGTGTGAACAAACATGTGGGAGCGACTGGAAAACGTGTTTTGACGGAGCTGCGATGCATTTGAAATGATTTCCGGAGAGAAATGAGTGTTAAAAGCCGCCGAGCAGCGCCGCTCAGGACGGTGAATATGTGAGGTTTGGAGGCTCCCCAAAGAAAATGCAGAGAGCATCAGAGCTCTACAAGAGCTGAATATGAAGAGACACAAGTCCGCTATCGGCTCCTTCACCGTCAGCCTCCAGCACTTGTCCCACATTGAGTTTGGAGCGTTTTATCGATGAGGAGAAAACACAAGTGAGCCGGCATCAGGAGGCCGGGGCCGGGTTGAGTCTCCACGGTCCTCATGGTGTGTTTAAGGGCAGCCTCCTGCTCCGGACTCTCCAACACTCAGTGTCACTGTCGTATCGCGCCGAGCAGGAAGACAACATTAAGTTGACAATGGCAGAAGTAGCTCCAGCTCCCGCCGCCGCCGCCGCCCCGGCTAAAGCAGCCAAGAAGAAGGTTTCCAAACCGAAGAAGGCCGGCCCCAGCGTCAGCGAGCTCATCCTGAAAACTGTGGCCGCATCCAAGGAGCGCAGCGGCGTGCCTGCGGCCGCCCTCAAGAAGGCTCTGCTGCCGGAGGCTACGATGTGGAGAAGAACAAGGCCCGCGTCAAGACCGCCATCAAGGGCCTGGTGGCCAAAGGGACTCTGGTCCAGACCAAGGGGACCGGGGCCTCCGGATCCTTCAAGATGAGCAAGAAGACGGCCGAGCCCGCAGCCAAGAAGAAGAAGCCGGCAGCAGCAGTCAAGAAAGCCTCCGCTCCTAAAGCCAAGAAGCCCGCAGCAGCAGCAGGAGCAGGAGCCAAGAAAGGCAAAGCAGCAGCGGCCAAAAGCCCAAAGCAGCGGCAGCCAAGAAGCCCGCAGCCGCTAAGAAGTCCCCGAAGAAGGCCAAGAAACCCGCGGCGGCGGCGGCAGCCAAGAAAGCCGTGGCCAAGAGCCCCAAGAAGGCCACCAAGAGCCCCAAGAAGGTGGTGAAGAAAGCTCCTGCAGCCAAGAAAGCCCCCGCAAAGAAGGCTGCAAAGCCCAAAGCCAAGAAGGCAGCACCCAAGAAGAAGTGAGCTGTCAGCAGTCTGATTGTGTCCGACTAAAGGCTCTTTTAAGAGCCACCAACACTCACCTTAAAGAGCAAGGTCCTGGTTATTATTGTTACTGTTGTTGTTATTATCTCCAGATGTTAGGAGGTTTTCTATTATTGTTACAATGTAACCTGATTTGAGGCTGTCTGTCAACACTGATGAAGACATATAAAATGTAAAATGTATTGTAATGTATTATAGAAAACAAATATCTGAGGAGAGCCAGTCAGCTAATTTATATTTTTCACTCTTTTATATTTCAGGATTTTTCTTTGTATAGTGATTGTATGAAAATATTAGAGCTGTTGTGTCTTGGAGTTGTTATGTAACAACAAAGAAATGTCCAATGATGAACTACAATGATGATGAGACACAACAGCATCTTTTAAAGGATTGTTACAGAGCTCAGGAAGTCAGCCACAGATTGAAAGAGTTTGGACTAAACTATGATCCCTGTTGGAAGTCTGTGATGTTTGTAACCATTAACAGAAAAAATAAACCATCTGACCACATTGAACTATTACAGCTTATAATGAGCATCGCTTGTTTTAAACTGTGGAAAACAAGATCTGCTATGATCATATACCAGACTATTATAGACAGTAAGACTGTAACTAAACAAATATCTACTCAACTCTGGAGAAGGAAACCCCTGGACAAAAGTCAGAGCCTCCCATGGAACAATCTGGATTTATAATACAGAACTTTATAGACATTAAAACTCCCTCAGACTCTCTGAATGTACGCACTTTATAAATGTTCACTGATGCATTTTAGGGTTAAAATGTTTATGTAGCCTAATATGTGTAATGAGTCAAATTTAATAAAGTTGATGAACAGGAAAGAAAATATTAGAATGTATTTGTTTTATATAGGTTATTATTTTAACACATCTGATGTTTAACTTTGTTACATTGAAACAGAAGTTTTCTATTGTTGTTACACTGTAACCTGATCTGGATATTTCTGGCCTAATATTATATTATACAGGTCATCTGTCAACACTGGATAGTAAAGACTAATGTCAGAACAAGTAAATAAAATATAGGGGAAAAAAATAAATATCTAACATGACTCAATTAAATAGTTTTGTTGTTTAGTTGAGGATTTATTGTATATTGATTGTTGTGGTTAACAATATCCGAATATAAAAGGAGAAAACAAATCTTCACTTTCTCTCTTCACAAGAGTCTAAAAAAATAAATAAACTAGTTAATTAATGAGTGTAATCAGAGGCATTAGAAACGTTGCTGTTTGAGGAGAGTTTGTGGCTCTTAAAAGAGCCTTTATGTGTGTTTTCCAGCGGGCAGCAGGTTCACTTGGACTTGGCGGGCTTCTCGGTCTTCTTGGGCAGCAGAACAGCCTGGATGTTGGGCAGCACGCCGCCCTGAGCGATGGTCACTCCGCCCAGGAGCTTGTTGAGCTCCTCGTCGTTGCGGACAGCCAGCTGCAGGTGACGGGGATGATCCGGGTCTTCTTGTTGTCGCGGGCAGCGTTTCCAGCCAACTCCAGGATCTCAGCGGTCAGGTACTCCAGCACAGCCGCCAGGTAGACGGGGGCGCCGGCACCCACACGCTCCGCATAGTTGCCTTTGCGCAGCAGCCTGTGAACACGGCCGACCGGGAACTGGAGCCCGGCCCGGGAGGAGCGGGTCTTTGCCTTAGCTCGGGCTTTTCCGCCGGTTTTGCCTCGTCCGCTCATTTTCGATGCTTTTACAGTCGACGCTCAAAACAAAGTGTGACTCCGACACATAAAACCCTCCTTATATGTCCGCGGAGCGTGCGGGGGGCTTCCCGAGAGACCAACCAGAAAACAGGCTGCCGTCGGAGGGCGGCCGCTCCGGGTTTTGGCGGACATTTTGAACGCCTTTCTCCGCCAATGAGCGGCCGAGGTTGGGGCGGGGGGCCGCTCCTCCGGGCGGCGCTGAGCCCAAGAGGAGCCCCTAACCAATCCGGAGCCGGAGCTGTGGAGCAGCGTCACCGTCCGACAGCCGGTCCCACAGTTTAAGAGCAGCGGGTCTCCTCTCTTTACTACACTCTGGTCCCGTTCACAGGAACAACAACAACCACAAGAAGAAACGATGGCGAGAACCAAGCAGACCGCTCGTAAATCCACCGGAGGCAAAGCCCCCAGGAAGCAGCTGGCTACCAAGGCTGCCCGTAAGAGCGCCCCGGCCACCGGCGGCGTGAAGAAGCCTCACCGTTACAGGCCCGGTACCGTGGCTCTGAGAGAGATCCGTCGGTACCAGAAATCCACCGAGCTGCTGATCCGCAAGCTGCCCTTCCAGCGCCTGGTCCGAGAAATCGCTCAGGACTTCAAGACCGACCTGCGCTTCCAGAGCTCCGCTGTCATGGCTCTGCAGGAGGCCAGTGAGGCTTACCTGGTCGGCCTGTTTGAGGACACCAACCTGTGCGCCATCCACGCCAAGAGGGTCACCATCATGCCCAAAGACATCCAGCTGGCCCGTCGTATCCGCGGAGAGAGAGCTTAAACTGTCTGCTGCTGCTCCACAAAAACACAACGGCTCTTTTAAGAGCCACCTCACTGCAGACTAAAGACCCTCTTCCTCTCATCACACTTTATTATTATTATTATTATTATTATTATTATTATTATTATTATTATTATTATTATTATTATTATTATTATTATACTTGACCTCAAAAACTAGGAAGACTAAATGTGCTCAGTTTTATTTTAATTGTCTAAGATAAAATGTAGGCAGAAGTGGGTGAAATAATGTAATATTTCTAATTATTATCTTATTTGACTAAATGATACAATAGTCTAACTACTGCAGTACCTCCCTTTATCCAGGACAACCTGATGATTTCTTAAATACTTTTGCTACTTTGATAAGTCACAATGTGACTTTTGTCAAAACTCAATCTATTACCCTGTTTATCTATTTAAGCACATGTATCACTGATTTAATTTCTGTTCAGGAGAAACTATGTTGGCCATGAAACCAACAACATCTAAGGCCCCATTTAGAGCCGATGTTTAGTTCTTCAGTACCAACTACAGAGTGTCTGCCTCTGATCACCTTCAATTATTTATTATAGTATTGATTGTTACATATTTCCATCCTGTGATGACTGAAATCACCTTTATTTTAACCCTTCTCACTGAATGAGTGGATACAAATGTTTGAATTGACTTTGACATTGTCATTAATATGAATATTTGAATACATAATGTTCTTATATGATCTTACTGCAGTTTTATAAATTATTCTGCACACTTAAAAATCTGTTGTATGTTAGTGTTAAACACTTTTCGGGTTACTTGGATCAATCCCAAAATATCGACACTTAGATACATTTTAGTTTTTGAAGACCGATTCCAGCTTCGATATGATTGATACCAATAAATGATCAGTTTCTCTCTTACATGTTGTTTCCATTTGTGTTTCATCAAAGAGTAGAAATGTGTCTCTGCTGTTGTCTTGTCAGTGAATAAACATACTGTGAACTATAATGTGTGTAAGGAGGCTGTTAATGATGAGGACACAACAATGGCCCGACAGTCTTTAGTTACAATAAAGAGATAGATAATAATATTTGTGTTTTATTAACAGTATGAAAATGTCTTCATTCATTTGTGGAGCACTTTTTATGGACTGTGATTATTGTCTGGTTCTTCTCATCCTGACCTACAGACTGAAACTTAAATCCTAAATCCTGAGGGCGAGACTGAGAGAAGATGGACCAACGAGTCAAAGCTGAACTACAGACCTGCTCCGTGTTTTTGAGGCTACAGCCACAGACCGACGGGCTCACTGACACTGTAACATCTTACATTAGTTATTGGGACTTTCTGCACAAACAACAACCACAAACCAGTTTACAGCAGAACTCAGGCAGCTTTGTCAGACCATGGAGGAGGTTTACAAGGGGGACAGATTCCTGTACAAGCAGACCAGAAACACCCTGACAAAGGAGGTCAAAGCTACAGGAGCCCACCGCCCCCCTACACTGTGGAGAACCATCAACTGGCTGGACGACCTGAATGTGTTTTACTGTAGATTTGAAAGGCTCACATTCACACTCCTCCAACATCAGCTACCTACACCCCCTGCCACCCTGTCCCTGTCCCTCAAAAAACCTCCATCACAGACTAAATGACTACAGGCCTGTCGCCCTCACTACTACAGATAGTAGTCATGAAGTCCTTTGAAAGACTGGTGTTAGTCCACCTGAAGGACATTACAGGCCCCTTTCTGGACCCCCTGCAGTCACTGACAGGAGGCAGCTGGTGAGTTTGGGGGAGCAACACATCCAGCACCCAGACAATTAGCACTGGCGTCCCCAGGGCTGTGTGCTCGCCCCACTGCTCTTCTCCCTTTATACCAATGACTGCACCTCCAGAGACCCGTCTGTCAGTCATCGGCCTCCTCCAGCACGGTGATGAGTCTGCATATAGACGGGAGGTTGAACAGCTGATCCTCTGATGTGGTCATAACAACCTGGAGCTTAATACGATCAAACCTGTGGATCATTGGCGCCAACCTGCCCTCCATTCAGGACCTGTACCTGTCCAGAGTCAGGAAACATCACTGCAGATCCATCTCACCTGGACACAACCTGTTCCAATCCTTGTACACAACCCTCCGACTCTAACATCTATAAAACTATTTATTATTTATATTTCCATTGTTGAAATTCAGTTTCTTTAAAAAAATACATATAAATAAATAAATAAATAAATAAATAAACATTGGACTCTGCACTATTGTATACTGTCTACTAATATTATTGCTTTTGTTTGTTTATATATTTATATGTATAAATGTACATAGTAGCTTATGTCTTTTTGTTGAGCTTGTTGTTCTGTTTAATTGTTTATTCTGTGTTTGTACATTGAGAGCAACGTAAAACCTGAGTTTTGTATGTGAGCAGAAACCTGGACAATAAAGTGATTCTGATTTACTCCATAAACTCATTTACCTGAAAGTAAATCAGGCGCTTTTATTAAAAATATCAATATCAGCGATTACAGTTCATTATTATCAATATGTAATATTGGTGTATAACCTACCTGTGGCCCTTTTCTACAGATTTTACTGATTTTTTCCTTATTAACTGAATTAATCCGTTACAGTTTTTCCAATTGCTAAAACACAATTTTGCAAACTAGGCTGGTTTTATCAAAATACTTAACACAATTCACAAAACCACACACCCAAACTGCAAAATACCTCATATATCCTGCAAAATGAAGCACTGCAACCAAAACTACATATAACATTATCAAAATCATATTTTTGCACCAAATGGCACACACACTTCATTCATATTACCAGATTTTTGTCTAACCAACTACACACTGTTGGGCATAATGAAAAGCACTCTCATCTTTAGTGTGCTTTGCCATAATACTAAAATAGTTCAAATTGTAGAAAATTCTTCAGATTGTTCACATGCACAGAAATATTGTAGATACACACACACATGCTGTTGACATTTTTTATTTATCACCAAACAAGTCAGTGCAACATATGCACAGCAGATATATTTACATTGGAGTGAACAAAAATATGCTCACAAAAAACAGTAAACTGAAAAAGAAAATTGGAGAAAAAATGTGCAGAAAAATATATAGGAAAAAAAGAGGCAAGAAAAATATTTCGGCACAACTTGCTGCACAGCTGGGTCTGGCCACAACGCCTCGTCCACATCACAGGCAATATCTTCCCTTGCCAGACATCAAGGGAAGAAGCGCCTTGAGTGCCTTATCCATCCCTGAATTGCACCCACATCAATTTCATCACATGAAACGTCTCGGTCCTTTAGAAGAACAAAAACAAAAATATAGGGCTTGGACAATACAGCCTCAAGATACAGTAGAGTAAATTGTACAGGAAACTTGTACAGTTACTGTATGACATCAGCCATTCATGAAGTAAACAGGTGTCACCTAACTGATACACTATGACATGGGGTGTACAAACATAGTGTGAAAGAAATTTTGGTTACATATCTGTACTCCAGTCTAAATGTCCGGATGACAGAGGCAACAGTAAAACAGCCTCAAGTTGGGCTGCACGCTCTGTCCAGCCTCTCGCATTGTCAGCCCATGGTTATGACATGATCATCTAAGGTTGCTGATTTCATTGAAAGTTGTTGTCTTTGGCCATGAACCTCTACCAGCTCTACCCCTACCTCTCACTCTTCCTCCCACTCTCTTTCTCATTCTCTCTCCACCCTCCCTCTTTCTCTTCATACCTCCTGTAGTGTCATTTTGAATGGCAGTGTTTTGAAATGGCAAACATGTGACTTTATGTCAGATTGTTGTGTCTTATGCAGAGAACTATGTTCAGTGCATTTAAAAAGTGCCATTATGAATTTCAAAACATGTGTAAAGCAGAAAATGTGTTTAGAATTTTGGAGACTTGAGAAGAGGTTTTGCTCTCTGTGTGTCAGTTTAAATAATTGTGCTATGCATGTCATTTTAGTGTGTTAGCAATTGAAAAAACTGTAATAGATGCTGTTGGAAGATGTTAGCTGATCTGTGGATGTAAAACAATACTGGTGGCACAAGTTTCTCTGGTTGTTTAGTCTGGTGCTCCTTCCTATAAATATTTATTCTAACATTGTCCAAAGATTATTAATCTGCAGCATTTATTAGAAATGATCAGGTCACTGACTGTAACCTTCTTGTACACATTTACATTTATTTTACATTAAATAAAGTAAAATGATCTAATATTTTAACAGTTTAACAAGTTATGTCTCTAATACTCTGAAGATTTTTTTATTTTATATACATTCATCACATTTTTGTTTTTATTATCAGTTAACTTTTTATTTTCAATCACCATAATTACTGACTGTGTGGGGCGGAGCTTCGTGACGACAACAACACTGTAGCCAATCGTGTGCGAGCAACCGCGCAGTGACATTAGCATCAGGCTCATGGATATAAACCTCTCCGACAGTCAGAAGTTCACCGCGGTCGATAAACCGAGTCAGAGCAACAATGCCCGATACAGTGAAAGCGCCCAAGAAAGGCTCAAAGAAAGCCGTTTCCAAAGGCGTCACCAAGACCGGCAAGAAGAAGAGAAAGACCAGGAAGGAGAGCTACGCCATCTACGTGTACAAGGTGCTGAAGCAGGTCCACCCTGATACCGCATTTCCTCCAAGGCTATGGGCATCATGAACTCCTTTGTGAGCGACATCTTTGAGCGCATCGCCGGTGAGTCCTCCCGTCTGGCTCACTACAACAAGCGCTCCACCATCACCTCCAGGGAGATCCAGACCGCCGTCCGCCTGCTGCTGCCCGGTGAGCTGGCCAAGCACGCTGTGTCTGAGGGAACAAAGGCTGTGACCAAGTACACCAGCTCCAAGTAAACCTGCTGTTACAACCAACAACACAAAGGTCCTTTTCAGGGCCACACACTCCTTCTACTGAGAGCTAATGTCCTTCATTATACATTAATGTGACTCATTTATACTTCAAATACTGTAATATGAAAACACCTCCATTATAAACAATTGATGTGATCAGACTATTACTGAGGCTTTTCCTGTTCTCAGCCATTTATTACAATGGTGATGTTTATATATTTGAGTTCTTCTCCTTTAACAAGAGTTTTATATTTTCTTCAAGTACATTGCTGCCATCCTGTGGTGACTGGTTTCATTATTACCCTCTTTGTGATAAATGGATGCATTTATACATATTATTTCACGTTTACATACCA
>NW_026136721.1:20026640-20036955 GCF_905237075.1 Dicentrarchus labrax | reverse complement strand
TAGATGCTGTTGGATGACAGACGCTCTGTATAGCTGATCTGTGGATGTAAAACAATACTGGTGGCACAAGTTTCTCTGGTTGTTTAGTCTGGTGCTCCTTCCTATAAATATTTATTCTAACATTGTCCAAAGATTATTAATCTGCAGCATTTATTAGAAATGATCAGGTCACTGACTGTAACCTTCTTGTACACATTTACATTTATTTTACATGAAATAAAGTAAAATGATCTAATATTTTAACAGTTTAACAAGTTATGTCTCTAATACTCTGGAAGACTTTTTTATTTTATATACATTCATCACTTTTTATTTTCAATCACCATAATTACTGACTGTGTGGGGCGGAGCTTCGTGACGACAACAACACTGAAGCCAATCGTGTGCGAGCAACAGCGCAGTGACATTAGCATCAGGCTCATGGATATAAACCTCTCCGACAGTCAGAAGTTCACCGCGGTCGATAAACCGAGTCAGAGCAACAATGCCCGATACAGTGAAAGCGCCCAAGAAAGGCTCCAAGAAAGCCGTGTCTAAGGTCACCAAGACCGGCAAGAAGAAGAGAAAGACCAGGAAGGAGAGCTACGCCATCTACGTGTACAAGGTGCTGAAGCAGGTCCACCCTGATACCGGCATTTCCTCCAAGGCTATGGGCATCATGAACTCCTTTGTGAGCGACATCTTTGAGCGCATCGCCGGTGAGTCCTCCCGTCTGGCTCACTACAACAAGCGCTCCACCATCACCTCCAGGGAGATCCAGACCGCCGTCCGCCTGCTGCTGCCCGGTGAGCTGGCCAAGCACGCTGTGTCTGAGGGAACAAAGGCTGTGACCAAGTACACCAGCTCCAAGTAAACCTGCTGTTACAACCAACAGCACAAAGGTCCTTTTCAGGGCCACACACTGCTTCTACTGAGAGCTAATGTCCTTCATTATACATTAATGTGATTCATTTAATATAAATACACTTATTCTGGTGTTATGAAAACACTCCCATTATTATAAACCATTGATGACCTTTAACTATTGAGGTTTTTCCTGTTCTCATTTATTAAAATGGTGAAGTGTATCTGTTATACTTCTTTCTCATTAGTTCATATTTTCTTAAGGTACATTATTGCTGCCATCCTGAGGCTGATGGTTTTATTTTAACACTCTTGGTGAGAAATTAATGCAACAATACACTTTATTTCCTGTTTACATACCAATCAAGATGCCTATTAGTGTGTAATGATTTCCCAAACTAACTGTTATCATGTGACCACAATCTCATACCTAAATAGGATAACAACTAAATCCTCATCTGCTGACGAAGGCAAGATGTGCAAGAGGTGGTTAAAAGCTTCAGAAACAAGTTGGACCTTGTACTGAGGTTTATGGTTCAAAAACAACGGCAGCTGTGGTCTTGTATTTCAGACAGGTGATGAAGAGTTGTCAGAAACCCCCAGTTCAACTTTTAAGTACGTATATTTTTTCACCATTTACTGTTATAACCTAAGATGTTGAAACATTTAGCAACATTTTTATATCATATTGCAATAATGCAGTTTATTGCTTTTACTGTTTGTAGATATCATACAACTTATTATTGGTAATGAAATATTCAAGCTGTGCACATTTAGTCTGAGTCATTGTTTGTCTTGTTTCCAAAAAGAACATCTTCACACCATCTCAAGTTAAAATAATGATGACACCAGTGACCTTTACTTGATATTTTCATCTTACTGCAGTGACAAACTGTTTGTTTGTGGTCAGATCTCTTCCCTTGTCATATAGAGTCATGTAGCTCCTGTTGTAGAGGCAAATATATTCTCTGAATCACCTTAAATACTCTTAAAGCCATTTTTATGTTGTTGGTGGTTTGTTTCTGTCTTTTTGAGTATACGGTTTATCAGCCAACAACTGACCTTTTCTAATCTCATTAAAAACAAGACTACAAAGAAAATTTAAGAAAGTCCTATTTGTGCGTTGACAAATGGCACAAAGCAACAGTGATCAGTGAGAAAGAAACAGAGGGAACTGTATACAAAAGAACATATTATCAAAGAGGAAAAACAATTACAACATTCATTTGTTTGGAGGTTTTACTTTTGAGATTACTTTTCTTTGAGTTTCTGTAGTTTTGTTTGTTCATACTGACACAATGTGTCAATCATTTGAGACTCGCCCCAACTCTTGAGAGTAAAACATGTAATTTATCTCTTCCTACGTGCTCAACTAAAATGAATGATAATGATCTGATTACTGAAAGGCAAGAAAGGGAAGTGAGTTGCTGTGGTAAGCAGATTAATATAACAGAAAAGAAGAAGCAGTTTACACAAGCCATCAGTGCAGTTCTCACACTTACACACTTTAGTAGAACTTAGGTGGTAAAAATATTTTGAGTTTGTCTTTAAAGAGGAGTCTGAGATGACTTTGGACGAAGAGAACCAACCTGATGCTTCATCCAGGGGTAAGTAACTTTAAGGTTGTGTATCTTTTTCTGTTTGGGTGCACAGCAAGAGTTTATTTTTTGTAAATTATCAGATTCATACAGTTCTATAATTAAACAACTACATGTAAAGTTCATCCAGAATAATAACAATTCTTCATGTGTGTGTTTGATTTCTGCACACAGAAAAAAATCTCTACCGACTGGTTGCTGTGAGCTTTGGACTCCTGTGTATCCTACAAGCTGCTCTCAATATTTCCTGCGTCTCGCTCTCTGTGAGTTGTTTTGAATAGTTTTTCCTCTGATTTCTATCTGATTATTGTTATTTTTAATGATAACCCCAACAGCTCAACACACTGCAAATTAAGTGAACACATCCAAATAGGCAAAACACAAGCAAATAGAGAAAAAATAATTTCAGTTGTTAGTGTTTTTTCCATCAATAAGTATTAAGCTCATAGTTTATTTACGAATCAGCACATAGTTATGAATAATATTTGCAAATCATGATAGTATAACAGTAACATAATAATAGTAGTAACACTATGCTGATGACTGTTTGCTTTTTCAGATAATTCTGAAAGTAAGACAACAGGTATTGAGGCCGGATGCAAAAACCTGACTGAAGAAAGGGACGAGTTGAAGAAGAATCTGACTGACTTTGGTTAGTATGAGGATGAAACTACACCAATAACACTTGTATCCAAAGTCCAATAAGCGCAATACTAGACAAACACTACATATCAAATGAAAGCTGACACTTCACTCTGTATGAGGGATTTGCATATGCATAACAATATTAAACAAACTACCTCACCTGTTATCAATTAATTAAAACATCCATCCATCCATTTTCTATACCCACTTTTCCCACATGGGGCTAGTTCAGATCCCAGCTGATATTGGGCAAAAGGTGGAGTGTACTGTGGAAAGGTCACCAGTTCATCACCGGCACACAGTCACATAGAGACAAACATTCATGCTCACATTCACACCTGTACGGGCAATCAGTGCAGTGTTTTATCTTTTCTTATCTTTCTTATCTTTTTTTTTTTTTATTCTTGTGTGATTTTTGTGTGATTTGTATATTTTATGCACCAGTGCACCAAGACAAATTCCTCATATGTGTAAAAACCTACTTGGCAATAACTCAAATTCTGAAAAGAGAATATGACATTATTAACTCCATGTTACAATTTTTTATTTTACATCATATTTTTATCTTATATTCCAGTATATAAGCCACAGATCTCTGGTTTGTTGCTGGAGGGTGGTTTGTACTGAGAAATATTAAACAAACTATATCTGTGTTAATGAATTACTGTAATAAAATATAGAAATTCTGTCTGTCTGGCATGCTCTGATTCTGTTGCAAATTATCTTAATGTTTCTACTCAAAATTACAGCTTTACAGCTGAATTCCCTGACTGCAGAGAGAGACGAGCTGAACAGGGAGCTGAATAATTCTGGTAAGTATGATGAAACAAAAATCATTGATCAGATCCAAATGAGGTGTAAGCCCAACACAGCAAATATAAATGTATCATATCACATGGAAACTCCCAGTAAAATCTTGTTAGTCTGCAAAATAACTGTTTGAAAGAAAGTAAATGAATATACTTCAGCATCAGTGGCATCTGGTGATTTTAAAAAACGTCATATTCCAGTATATAAAAAGCCACAGATCTCTGGTTTGTTGCTGGAGGGTGGTTTGTACTGACAAATATTAAACAAACTATATATGTGTTAATGAATTACTGTAATAAAATTAATTCTGCAAATTATTTTAACATCTCTACTCAAAATTACAGCTTTACAGCTGAATTCTCTGATTGGAGAGAGAGACGAGCTGAAGAGGGAACTGAATTTTTGGGGTAAGTATGAGGGTAAATCTATTAAACCCAGTAATCAGGGAACCAAAAGGTGCGACTGCAATATTTGTAAAAATCTGATCCTGCCAAAGTGCCCTTGCGCAAAACACTGAACCTCAAATCAGATACAGCGAGAGGCAAATTGTTTGTCAACATCCGCTGCATGTCGAAGTATCCTTGCGCAAGATACTTAAAAAACCCCAAATTGCTCCCAATGCTGCGTCATCGGTGTGTGAATGAACGAGTCCGTTTCTGTTCGATGGGCTTTTCCATCAGTGTGTGAATGTGTGTGAAAGGGCGAATGTGGCATGTAGTGTAAAAGTGCTTTGAGTGGTTGGAAGACTAGAAAGGTGCTATACAAATAAATATGTCTATTTACCATTCAATTATTTCTCTTTTCAACAGTTCACTATTCCAAACAAGGATGGGTGTATTTCAGTGGTAGTGTCTATTATATTTCTTCAATCAAGAAAACCTGGAAAGCCAGTAGAGATGACTGTCGGCAAAAAGGTGCTGACCTGATGATTATCAACAGCGAAGAAGAGCAGGTGTGTGTTGTAATGCATCTTTTAATCTATGTGTAAGACAGAAACATTCTTGTATTCAGTCAACAAAAGATTAATGAATGAAAGTTGACTGAGGTAGAAGCTGAATTCACATTTGTTTAATTGTTTCTCTCTTTTAAAAGAATTTCACCAGACAATTGAAGGATAACATGTGGATTGGACTGACTGACAGTGAGACAGAGGGGACGTGGAAATGGGTTGATGGGACTCCACTGACCACAAGGTTCACACATTTTACAATCTCTTGTGCTAAAAGAAAGAAGCTTTACAATTATTGTAATAATAATATCTGACTACCTTTTTCTAAAAACTAAATCCTGAATGTTTCAGCTTTACAAATAACATATTGTTTGGTTTGGGGTTTCAGCTACTGGATGGATGGTGAGCCTAACAACTATGACCTTAAAGAAGACTGTGTAGAAGTAAAACAACATGAAAAGAAAAACAGCTGGAATGATATCAAATGTGATCTTCCAAACTTCTGGATCTGCGAAAAGAAAGTGTCTCTGTAACTCAGCATCCAAACTCACCAGATGTCTGTACATCTTTTTCTTTTTGCTTTGGCACTGCATCCACACAAAGTCATTACAATGAAAAAATAATGAATACCTGCTCCGGTATTCATTCCCTGTCTTTTTTTTTTGTATTGCAACTGCCTCGCTTCCCCCTCCACTTCCAAGTGAAAAAAAGCGAACGCCGCTATCTAGAGCCAGTGTTTGGTTTGTCCGTTCTGGTCCATTGTAGAAACATGGTGGTTCAACATGGCGGACTCTATAGAAGGCGACCAGCGGCTATATTCAGGTGAAACTAATGAAAACATACCTATGAATATTACATGCCATTTTTGACATTAGATGTTTCTAAATGTTAAACAACCTTTAAAGGACAGATTTAATATACCATACTTATACAGCAATGTTCTCATGAAAATAATGAGAATATTTATTTTTTGGTGAATTTCAAACTGAGAAATGGTGCATCTCTCGACTTTATTGATTTTACTATATTACAGTACTATAATGGCAATTTAAATCAAACTATTTATGCATCCAAATCTGCCTGCAAATGTGTGTGCGTGTTACACCATGCTCTTACCGTCTAAAGCGTCAACTTCTGTGTGAACTCACTTCTTTGTCGAGTTGGTATCTATAGCTTAGTTTCAAACCCCGACCACATACAGTAACGAGCAGAGGCAGGGAAGGAAATATTCACAGACAATGCAAAAAATGATCATCAAAGTTTGAACTGCATTTAGATTGAAGATTTAAGAGACATTGTTGTGAATATGATAAACATACTTCTTTTATTAAATGAAATAGTTTCATAATTTTTTGTTAATCACATTCAGAAATTCCAGTTTTACTCTTAAGATGTAATCAAACTTTACATGGTATAGGAAGCATAAGTGTATTTTGGTACCTCAACTGTGTCAATAGTGACCACATATTCTCACTTCTGAAGGAAATGCTTTTAATATCAACTGTACTTACAGTTCTGTACTTGCAGCCAGGATTATTTTAATCAAATATGTATGTCTTAATAAAGTCATATTTTAAGGTGACAGTCCTACGTGTAGTACACAGAACCTAAACCAGATCTTAAAATCAAGTAGTACACTCTCTTTAATCCGGCTGAATGTAATAGATTACATTACAGTCCCAGCACATACGGTAATGATTGGCATTCACAGAACAGCACTGTCTCCAGTATAGAGTCCACTATAAAATGTTTTCATTTGAGCTGGTGTAATAAAAACACATCACATTCATCCAGCAGAGTTTTCTCCACATGAGAGAGGTCGTTGTTTGCCACTGGATAGTGCATACAGATATAACTTAAACTGTGAATAAGTTATTTTGAAATTAAACTCATACAGACTGACTTGCATGTGGGTCTAATGTTTTGTGGCGTTTTTGCAGTCACGCTCGTGGTGGGTTGTTTAAAGATTAGAGCTCAAGAGAATCTTATTTTTTTCTCTGAACCACAGCTCTTGTGTGTCTGTATGTATCTGCATGTGTGCACAGATAAATTCTCCATCTCTACTAGCACAGTCTCCTGTATTTAAAGATGCAGAGCAGATTGAACCTCACTTTTTGAGCCTGGTTCGTCTTCCTCCTCTTTTACACATTAGCCTCCAGCAGTCAATAAAGTATGCATGTTTTTTAGCAGCATAACCCAGCACACTTCCTGTGAGATGATGTTTGAAAAGAAATGTGTAAAGTGTGTAAAGGCCTTTATGACAAATGGTTTGAATCAAGGACTGAAAGTCGTTCACTTTAAAATGAGCAGCTTGTTGTTTGAGCAACAATAAAAGTAACACAAATTAAAACATTTATCTTCCGTTAAACTGCAATATGGTGATTTAAAAGATTCAATGTGTTTGTTAGCTTTGTAATTGTTAAAGTGTAATTTGTTTGTTATGTTTGGAAATTATTTGTTTCCAGATGTCCTCAGACAGAAGAGGAGTTCAATAACAATTTTTTTAAACGACCTGATTCCACTTCTTAAATAATGTTCTTGGTGAGTTTGAATATATGGGCTGATTTTGAAACTGTGCTGACTTTGTCATGTGATCTGTGGCCTCGGCTGTTTCATACTCTTTCTCTCACGCCGGTCTTTTAAGTAGCATATGTGATCTGCTGCTGATGTGTTTTGACTCGTGAGCTGTTGTTTTATGTCAAGTTTGCCTTTTCCATCGTCATCGCCTACTGTTCCTATGGGCCTACATTTACATATCCCTGATGGTGCACTCTCTGATACATGTAACACCTTATTGGTTGTGTTTGTTTCTCACTGTTTAAGAGGATTAAAGAGGTTGCAGACACACTGTCTCACTGGAAGCCCCTCCTGGCACTCAAAGGTAGTGCAGATGATTTGGAGGATCAGAGGTCTTTGTTCTCCTTTTCAGAACCGACCAGCCCATTAGGTCGGGATGCACTTGCATCTCCCTGGCCTCCTTCTGATTCCAGGATAAACAGGGTCAACCACAGAGCACATCTTTAATCACACTTTGTAGTGTGATGGAGTTGTTAACACTGGGTTGCTGGCTTAATAGCTCCTTGAAGGACAGGGACTGACAGAGGGCACGGAGAGTTGAGTCAAAATCAACCTTTACTATAATTTGTTGGTCAGCTAAAGGTCAGGGATGTGTGTGGTTCTAAAATAAACATACAAAACCAGCATTGGTCTCATTTAGTTCCATAAATACATTAATAAACTATTAATATTAGTCTTCTTTAAATAGTCACTTAATACACTGCAAGATTGTTTTACAAATTGTGTCATTCTCTCCACCAGGTACTGATGCCAGCTGTAAAAAAAGGAGAGAGACAATATGAAGAAGATCAACTTGGGTGTCATGATAAAACTTCTCCAATAACCAGGATTAAATGGGATGTAAGTCTAACAATGTGCTAATATATAGTCAGTGTTATATGAAATACTAATATATACTTTATTGTCCTTCACAGGAAATTTGTCACCGTAGTCTGTACATGCATACATAGATACGAAGAACAGAGAATAACACATATGGACACTGCGACAAAAACAACAGCACTTAATAGCCAGTACATTTAGCACATTTACCACACCCTGTCTTGTACACCAACTCACGGCTGTTAACGGGATGCTAAATATCACTGATAGATCTTGTTAGTGCCAGAAGGACTGATATGATGTTTCATTATTTGATGGTCTTGGTGTTTGGACACCTGGACAAAGTACACATACATTGTGTGGACTTACATCTGGTTACTTTTGTATATCTCACGTTCCATAAAACTTTGGAACCTGGCTGAGGAAATTTGCTCCAATTCAGCCACAAGATTGACTGAAAGAGTAAATATTGGTTCATTAGGTAGTACATTTCCAGGTATGAATTTGTGTTTAACATTTGAGTTATTGATTAAATTGATGCCAAGTCAATTTTTTCAGCTTTAAAAACCTTCATAAAAGTCCTGTCTACATGAAGTCACAGTTTACTAGATGACATTATTAGTTCACATTTCTAGTTTCAGCTCTGTGAGAGAACAGATCAATTACATGTGGGAATCCTGTTTCAAAGTTAACTGTCTCTTTAGTTGTGAACATAATCATTGTGATAACTATCCTCAACTAGGCGAGTTATAAACACCTGACTGCAGAGAGAGATGAGCTGAACAGGGAGCTGAATAATTCTGGTAAGTATGATGAAACAAAAATCATTAATCAGATCCAAATGAGGTGTAAGCCCAACACAACAAATATAAATGTATCATATCACATGGAAACTCCCAGTAAAATCTTGTTCTGGTGATTTTAAAACGTTAAAGTAGTACTGGCTGCCACTACAGGTTTACTGATTTTAAGATGAAGGATGTTCAAATTGAATGATATTGTTTTTATTAGTTGTAGCAAAGTAATGCCTCCTTGTTATTCTGTGTTCACATTCTCATCCTTGTAGTCTCTTCAATTCAGTAACATTCAACACTTTGCAGGAGAAGTTGTGCTAAGCTAAGTTATATTTTATAACTAGGTTCAGGAACAAAGACCACGCATTGCACTCGTCTTATTTATGCTCAAAACGTACTTAAGCACACCTTATCTGTTCACTCCCTCATTGACTCAGTTTCCACACGATCTGCGTCAGACAAGAAATACAGAAAACAAACCAACAACAAAGCAAAACTTTTCTAACTTTTCAAAGACTTCCAGCAAAGTACCACCCTCCCTCTCAGAGGTCGTATCAAACCCAGTACCTTCCCTTTCTGCTTCTTATCCATCGTCTTCTTTACCCCAGAATTCACAAACAACCTGAGCACATGCATCCCTCCACCACAGCATCCTGTCTTTTCTCTCATTTCTACCTTCCCGTCCCATCTTCTTTGGTTACCTCCGCTCCTCCTATTCCAACGCCAACCGTCTCAGCCACACAGAGCGTGCCTACAGCTACAATCCAGCAGGGATGTTACAGAGACCAGTCTGTCAAACTCAACAGTCATCGGCCTCCTCCAGGACGGTGATGAGTCTGCACTACAGACGGGAGGTTGAACAGCTGACCCTCTGGTGTGGTCAAAACAACCTGGAGCCTAACACGATCAAACCCTGTGGAGATGACAGTGAACTTTAAGAGGAGCCCTTCAACTCTGCCCCCCATCACCACGCCCAACAGCCCTGTGTCTGCTGTGGAAACCTTCAGGTTTTGGGATCCACAACCTCCCAGGACCTCAAGTGGGAGTCCAACACAGACACCATCATCAAGAAGGCCCAGCAGAGGTTGTTGTTCTTACTGCAGGTTGTACTTCCTGCACTCAGGAATCTACAGAGCGCTGTACGCCAACACAAACAGACCCAGGAACAGTTTCTACCCACAAGCCATCACTCTGATGAACAGTGAACCACAGACACACAGTGTCAGGAACAATCCCTGTACAATGACACTGGGACTCTAGTAATTACTGCACCTGTA